>NC_092162.1:55869637-56169637 GCF_045791955.1 Oncorhynchus clarkii lewisi | reverse complement strand
AACCTCCTTCCATTAGAGGAAAGGGTGCTAGTGCTGCTATTTCAGCATGCCTCAATAACACACAAACACACACACACACGCGCACACACAGTTCTCCTATCCACCACCTCGTCTCCAATCAGTGATTATTCCAGGAGAAAGCCATGAGTGCTCCTAAAGAGAAAGAGTCCCCCCAAAGTTGTCTCCATCTTTCAGCACTCATGGTACCAATTTGGCAGTCCTTTTGACACACCAGGGAGAGAATGGCCTGAGACTAACAAGGACCAGGGAAGGACTAGGACATATTATATCAGACAGGTGTCATCCAGACTACTCCTAACACCACTATAACAACCTGTCATCATCGTCCTCATCCTCTTCTCCTTGCACTCTCCACTGTCAATACGCTGTAATAATACCATTTCCCACATCACGCCAGTCTTTTCATATGCCAAACACACACACACACACACACACACACACACACACACACACACACACACACACACACACACACACACACTGAGATAGCTAATTTCCCTGATTCTTCCATTGTGAGGGAATAAATCAAATGAGTCAGCTAAAGCGTGGTACATTTAATCACCATATAATCTCCAGCCACACCATCCACAGCTTTATGGCCCGCAGCCAGCAGTAGGGCTAGCTAACACACACACGCACACGCACACACACAGACACACAGACACAGACACAGACACACACAGACACACACCCACACATGCACACACAAGCACAAATGCACGCACGCACACATACACACAGGGAATGGGAGAGATGAGATGGAGAGAATGTAAAATTACTAAAGATAAAATGTGAAAAGTGAGCCACACATGTTCTCCTTCTGAAAGATCAGAGGAACTGTCAGAGGATCAGAGGACAGAGTACTAACGCAGTTTGGAAGAGCTGCTGGTGTGTGTGTGTGTGTGTGTGTGTCTGCAAGGCCTTACGTTAGGAGCAGTGAAGTACTTGAAAGCTGACGGCTAAGATAATTAACAAGTTGTTTTTAAGCATTGGCTACTAGTACTTCAAAGATGTACCATCCTCAAAACAACAACAACAACAGCAAACAGAGGAGAGAGAGAGAGCTATAAGTGTAACTAGCAGCTGGGTTGAACTCTCCCCATCCTACTATTCTCTGCTCATTTATTTGAGGCATCAAGTCGGGGCTTGAGGATTGAAACCTCACCGACTTCTTACGCTGCTTCCAGTCCTACAAGGCACATGGAGCGATTACACACTCCACTGCCAAACTACCTCCCCCTCTCCTTCTCGGTCTCACTCTCTCTTTCTCTCTGTTTCAGGGAGTTACTATGGGGACAGAAACCATGCATGAAAAATGAAATGACTTCAATCTGTTGGACTTGGCAGCGGCGCATAAATCCTTCCCAGTTAGGAAGTCATAGCACTTCTTAATTTATTCCCAGTTCTTCCCGCCCCCTGATTTCCCACCAGCTTTCAATTCCTCCTGCTTGGGGGAGAATCAGCCGCATGCATGTCTCCCCAGTCTTTCCATCCCACCATGTTCACACAACATCAATGTAACAATAAGGGACACTGCCCAAAAAATCCCAGTAATTTGATTCCAATGTTTGTTTGTGTGTGTCTGTGTGTGTATAGGTGTGTGTTTATGTGTATGCCTGTGTCACTGTGGGTGTGTGAAATGTGTACACAGTCACAGCCCTCTGCTGGGTAATGAATGATAAAGGGGTACATTTTGAAGGGCGCTAATAAATGTGAACAGTTGTTCTCTCTCTCTCTTTCACTGTCTTATTCTCTCTCCCCTTCTTAGAGACAAAGGGTTGTGTGTGTGTGCATGCATGTGTGTGTATGTATGTGTGTGTGCGAGAACGTGTGAGACAGTAGAATGTCTCTCGTCAGAAAGCAGACACTGGTTAAATGACCTATTTGTCGACGGATCAAAGCAAACCTCATTAATGGCAACTTAAGGATATCTTATCAGTGAGCTAAGCTCCCCCTTTTGCCTGGCAAAACTGAATCAAATGACAAATTATCGTGCCACTGGCTCTCCGGGGAAAACCAGGGAGAGGAAAGGAGAAGAGGAGGGGAATAAAAGAGAGGAGGAATATGATAGAGGAGTGATGCTCTATGTATTGCTGCCCCCGGGGTTCAGTGAGGAAGATGGAAATCAGCTCCTAAATATCTCTCTACAACATTTCCACCATATTTCCACAACGTTTCTAGATTATTTGCAAAGCGTTGTTCTACTAATGCTAAGTAATAGTATACAAGAGTGTAAGTATTATAGTCATGTTTACATGTAGTCATGTTTACGTGTCCAGTCATGTTTACGTGTCCAGCTAGATCCTGCAAGGTTTAGCGCTATCTACCTAGCTCCTGCAGGGTTTAGCGCTGTCTAGTTAGCTCCTGCAGGGTTTAGCGCTGTCCAGCTAGCTCCTGCAGGGTTTAGCGCTGTCTAGTTAGCTCCTGCAGGGTTTAGCGCTGTCCAGCTAGCTCCTGCAGGGTTTAGCGCTGTCCAGTTAGCTCCTGCAGGGTTTAGCGCTGTCCAGCTAGCTCCTGCATGGTTTAGCGCTTTATAGCTAGCTCCTGCAAGGTTTAGCACTGTCTAGCTAGCTCTTGTCGGGTTTAGCGCTGTCTAGCTAGCTCCTGCATGGTTTAGCGCTTTATAGCTAGCTCCTGCATGGTTTAGCGCTGTCTAGCTAGCTCCTGCAGGGTTTAGCACTGTCTAGCTAGCTCTTGTCGGGTTTAGCGCTGTCTAGCTATCTCCCGCAGGGTTTAGCCTTGTCCAGCCAGCTCCTGCTGGGTTTAGCGCTGTCTAGCTAGCTCCTGCAGGGTTTAGCGCTGTCCAGCTAGCTCCTGCAGGGTTTAGCCCTGTCTAGCTATCACCTGCAGGGTTTAGCGCTGACCAGCTAGCTCCTGCAGGGTTTAGCGCTGTCCAGCTAGCTCCTGCATGGTTTAGCGCTTTATAGCTAGCTCCTGCAGGGTTTAGCGCTGTCTAGTTAGCTCCTGCAGGGTTTAGCGCTGTCCAGCTAGCTCCTGCAGGGTTTAGCGCTGTCCAGGTTAGCTCCTGCAGGGTTTAGCGCTGTCCAGCTAGCTCCTGCATGGTTTAGCGCTTTATAGCTAGCTCTTGCAGGGTTTAGCGCCGTCTAGCTAGCTCATGCAGGGTTTAGCACTGTCTAGCTAGCTCTTGTCGGGTTTAGCGCTGTCTAGCTATGTCCCGCAGGGTTTAGCCTTGTCCAGCCAGCTCCTGCTGGGTTTAGCGCTGTCTAGCTAGCTCCTGCAGGGTTTAGCGCTGTCCAGGTTAGCTCCTGCAGGGTTTAGCGCTGTCCAGCTAGCTCCTGCATGGTTTAGCGCTTTATAGCTAGCTCCTGCAGGGTTTAGCGCTGTCTAGCTAGCTCCTGCAGGGTTTAGCACTGTCTAGCTAGCTCTTGTCGGGTTTAGCGCTATCTAGCTATCTCCCGCAGGGTTTAGTCTTGTCCAGCCAGCTCCTGCAGGGTTTAGCGCTGTCTAGCTAGCTCCTGCAGGGTTTAGCGCTGTCCAGCTAGCTCCTGCATGGTTTAGCGCTTTATAGCTAGCTCCTGCAGGGTTTAGCGCCGTCTAGCTAGCTCATGCAGGGTTTAGCACTGTCTAGCTAGCTCTTGTCGGGTTTAGCGCTGTCTAGCTATGTCCCGCAGGGTTTAGCCTTGTCCAGCCAGCTCCTGCTGGGTTTAGCGCTGTCTAGCTAGCTCCTGCAGGGTTTAGCGCTGTCCAGGTTAGCTCCTGCAGGGTTTAGCGCTGTCCAGCTAGCTCCTGTATGGTTTAGCGCTTTATAGCTAGCTCCTGCAGGGTTTAGCGCTGTCTAGCTAGCTCCTGCAGGGTTTAGCACTGTCTAGCTAGCTCTTGTCGGGTTTAGCGCTATCTAGCTATCTCCCGCAGGGTTTAGTCTTGTCCAGCCAGCTCCTGCAGGGTTTAGCGCTGTCTAGCTAGCTCCTGCAGGGTTTAGCGCTGTCCAGCTAGCTCCTGCAGGGTTTAGCCCTGTCTAGCTATCACCTGCAGGGTTTAGCGCTGACCAGCTAGCTCCTGCAGGGTTTAGCGCTGACTAGCTAGCTCCTGCAGAGTTTAGTGCTGTCCAGCTAGATCCTGCAAGGTTTAGCGCTATCTATCTAGCTCCTGCAGGGTTTAGCACTGTCCAGCTAGCTCCTGCAGGGTTTAGCACTGACAAGCTAGCTCCTGTCGGATTTAGCGCTGTCTAGCTAGCTCCTGCAGGGTTTAGCCTTGTCCAGCTAGCTCCTGCAGGGTTTAGCGCTGTCTTCCTAGCTCCTGCAGGGTTTAGCGCTGTCCAGCTAGCTCATGCAGGGTTTAGCACTGTCTAGCTAGCTCCTGCAGGGTTTAGAGCTGTTGTTTGAAGGGAAAACTCACGGAACACTGGATGTCTCTTTCTCAGCACAATATTGTAGCTCTCTGTGTTTGTCCCCAGTAGAGCCCTTCTTAGCTTGGCTCAGCCCACGCAGGACAGATTGTGGGAGAAGGAGAGAGACGCAAACAAACAGAGGTATGTACAAAGATAAATGTATATGCACTGTCATAGGTATATATACATGTGCTCGCTCAAGCAGATGCACACACATGGGCACATACGTATATGCTGTTGTTGGAACCACTGGTTTTCATACTGGCACTTGGGGTCATGACCCCAGCTAAACCTCCTCCCATTAGACAAGATCTATCAAACCTGATTCACCAAATCTCAGGGTCCTTACTCACTAAACGGCCAGTAGGGTGTAGGTAGGACACAGGTAGCCTAGTGGTTAGTGCGTGGGGCCTAGGAATCAATAGGCCGCTGCTTCAAATAACCGAGCCGACAAGTTGAAAAATCTGTCGATGTGCCCTTGCACTTAACCCTCATTGCTTCAGGGTCGCCGTCAATAATGGCTGATCCCTGGCCGTGACCCCACTCTCTGAGGGTGTCTGTGTGAGATATGCAAAAAATAAATTTCCATTTCACACCACACACTTGTACATGTGTGAACCAGGACAAATAGAAGCTCTAGACTATTTTGAAACAACACATTTCACTGCACCTATTTGGTATATGTGACAATAAAACATAGTTTTAACATAATTTTTTACAATGCTACAACCATCTCATAATATGACTGGTGCATTTGATCCAGTACAGATGTCTTCACACGGAAGGGCTTTCTGGACTGTTTCCCATATTGTCTGTATTTGGTAATAGGGAGTGGTTCCAAATTGTTATTGTTTGAGTTGAGGTTTGGAAGAAATGTGGATAAATACATGTAAGCATGAACACACGCACTCACTCGCACACTCACACAGACAAACGCATGAATAAAAACACAATAATCATCTCACAACCAAAATAAGCCATCCATGGAACAAAAGAGTGGATTTTCAGCTTTGTATATCATCCATAACGACTTCAAATATTGAAATGATTTATTCTGTCTTTTTGTTGTTCAGAAAATATTTTCAAAAGGAAAAGTCACATTTCCTACTTTTATGTTAGGACAATTAACATGAAAAGAAAACATTATTGTAAAATATTTTTGGGTTATCCTAAAGACAGTGCTAAAAAGTGGCGCTATTATGAAAATACTTTTTTCTCTTTACCTCTCTTTCTCAGCACTTTATGTATATAGTTTGTGAATTTTTTCTCCAAACAACAAGGGGAAAGAAAGTATTTTGGATAGAAGAAGAGGAGATGCAGTTGCCTTGGTACAACAGCCTTCAGAAAGTCTTGGAGGCACAGTTTAAGATCAGTGCCAATGCACACAAACTCACTTGCTAGCCTGTCATAACTGTGCCAATTAGAGACTGTGGTCTGCCTGGTGTTTCAAGGACTGACATTCACTCACTGAGAATCAGGATCAGACTCTGCAGCCCTTCTGAAACGCACACATACAAGTACATACGCACATATAGAGAAATACCGTACATACATAAAAACATACATACACATGTAAGCACGAACACACTCACTCACTCGAGCAAACTTGCACGGATGCACGTACACACACACACACACGCATGCACACGCTCGCACGCACGCACACACGTACGTAAACACACGCACACGCACAACCAAACATCCTCAAAGCCGGGGAGATATCTACCCGAAGCTGTGCTAAAGACAGAAAAAAGGGACACATCCATTCCGAACATGAAAAAACAGTGCAATAAACCGCTAGATATCTACTTTTATCTCTACAAAGCAGCAGAAACAAGGGAGTAAAGCCCAACAGGCAGGCGGAGATGTAGGTATTATCCACCAGGTCACAAACAAACTGTGAGGAACTGAGGGGAAAGAGCTGCAACCAGAGAGGTGAGAGAGTGGCAATGCCGTTCCACTAGGCACAGCTCTCCAGTGGGTGGGCCTGGCTCCCAAGTGGGTGGGCCTATGCCCTCTCAGGCCCACCCATGGCATTGTCCCTGCCCAGTCATGTGAAATCAATAGATTAGGGCCTAATTAATTTATTTCATTTAACTGATTTCCTTATATGAACTGTAACTCAGTAAAATCGTTGAAATGTTTGCATGTTTCATGTATATATATATAGCTAAGTATAGTTTTATGGAGTCAGAAAAGCTTTTGTTTTAAGGCCTCTTTACCTGCCTCGTTTTATGTTTTATAGTCCTTTGATGTGTATTGTATCTGTTAAAAAATCAGGAGAAGCCAGGATTTGCAAATGCACACACACACATCACCTTCAAAACAAACAAAAGGCAAAGCAATGCCCTAAGAATAGCATTGCCATCTACAGCCATTTCTATGTGCAATTGTGTGTGTGTGTGTGTGTGTGTGTGTGTGTGTGTAAATGTGTGTCAGTGCGCAAGTGTGTGTCAGTGTGAGTCTGTGTCATAAATTGCTCTCCCTCCTCTCACTTGCTCTAGACACACCTGACAGGTAGGCTTTACCTCTCCCCTGAGTGGTCCAGTACACACTCCAATAACACTCTAACCCTTCACACACACCTTCGCAAAATACTTGACATTCCTATCTCCTCCGAGGTGTGAACCTGTCCGGTGGATGAGAGGGGCGATTCTCCCTCCCAGGGACCTTGTCCAGAGGTCTGTTTGTGTGCGCGTGCGTACAATAAAATGCCCTTCTCTCTATTAGTGAAAAGAACATGAATAAATGGAAGTTAAGCAGTGAATGACTTTCCAATTATTGCATTAGCAGGACACCGTGGTGAAAGGAGTCTGGTCCTCAATAGTAGAGGCTTATGGTAAATTAGGAGCCCATTCTCCCTGGAGGTAACAATGGTCTAACTTCCCCGCTCTCTCTCCTCTGCTCAGGACAGAAGAATGGAGAGAATGCAGCCATTATGGCAGAGGAGAAAGAGAGGCTGCGAATACGCTCCCTAAATTTAGTTTGCTAGGGGTCAGATGCTGGGTCTACCATGTCTCTATCTTTCTTTCTCTTTCCCTCTTTCTCTCAAATCAAATCAAATCACATTTTCTTGGTCGCATATACATGTTTAGCAGATGTTATTGTGGGTGTAGCAAAAAGCTTGTGTTCCTAGCTCCAAAAGTGCAGTAGTATCTAACAATTCACAACAATACACACAAATCTAAAAGTAAAAGAATGAAATTAAGAAATATATTAATATTAGGATGAGCAATGTCAGAGTGACATTGACTAGAATACAGTATGTAAACATTATTAAAGTGACCAGTGTTCCATTATTAAAGTTACCAGTTATTCCATGTCTATATACAGCAGGCTCTAAGGTGCAGGGTTGAGTAACCGGGTGGTAGCCGGCTAGCAACAGTGATTAAGTTCAGGGCACTGTACTGGGCCGGCTATTGATGGCTACTTAACAGTCAGATGGCCTTGAGATAGAAGCTGTTTTTCAGTCCCTCGCTTCCAGCTTTGATGCAGCTGGACTGACCTCGCCTTCTGGATGATAGCTGGGTGAACAGGTCATGGCTCAGGTGGTTGAAGTCCTTGACAAACTTTTCGTCCTTCCTGTGACATCGGGTGCTGTAGGTGTTCTGGAGGGCAGGCAGTGTGCCTCCGGTGATGCGTTGGGCAGCCCTGCGGTTGCGGGCGGAGCAGTTGCCGTACCAGGCGGTGATACAGACCGACAGGATGCTCTCAATGGTGCATCTGTAAAAGTTTGTGAGGGTCTTAGGGGACAAGCCCAATTTCTTCAGCCTCCTGAGGACCACTCCGGACAATACTCAGACAGGGCCCTCACCTCCTCCCTGTAGGCTGTCTCATCATTGTTGGTAATCAGGCCTACTAATGTTGTGTTTTCTGCAAACTTGATGATTGAGTTGGAGGAGTGCGTGGCCACGCAGTCATGGGTGAACATGGAATACAGGACGGGGCTGAGCACGCACCCTTGTGGGGCCCCTGTGTGGATGTTCAGCATAGTGGAGCTGTTGTTCCCTACCTTAACCTCCTGGGGGAGGAGCTTCAGTAAGTCCAGGCCCAGTTGCATAGGGCGAGGTTTATACCCAGGGCCCCAAGCTTAATTATGAGCTTGCAGGGTACTATGCTGTTGAAGGTTGAGCTGTAGTCAATGAACAGCCTTCTTACATAGGTATTCCTCTTGTCCAGATGGGATAGGGCAGTGTGAATTGCGATGGCAATTGCGTCGTCTGTGGATCTATTGGGGTGGTATGCAAAATGAAGTGGTTCTTGGGTGTCAGTTAAGGTAGAGGTGATATGATAACTTAATTATCCTCTCAAAGCACTTCATGATGACAGTAGTGAGTGCTATGGGGCTTTAGTCATTTAGTTCAGTTACATTTACTTTCTTGGGTGCAGGAACAAAGATGGACATCTACAGTGGCTTGTGAAAGTATTCATTCCCCTTGGCATTTTTCCTATTTTGTTGCCTTACAACCTGGAATTAAAATTGATTTTTGGGGGGGGTTTGTATCATTTGATTTACACAACATGCCTACCACTTTGAAGATACAAAATATGTTTATTGTGAAACAAACAAGAAATAAGACAAAAAACAGAAAACTTGAGAGTGCATAACTATTCACCGCCTCAAAGTCAATACTAGCTGCAATTATAGCTGCAAGTCTCCTGGGTTATGTCTCTATAAGCTTGGCACATCTAGCCACTGGGATTTTTGCCCATTCTTCAAAGCAAAACTGCTCCAGCTCATTCAAGTTGGATGGGTTCCTCTAGTGTACAGCAATCTTTAAGTCATACCATAGATTCTCAATTGGATTGAGGTCTGGGCTTTTGGGTTGAGGTCTGGGCCATTCCAATACATTTAAATGTGTCCCTTTAAACCACTCAAGTGTTGATTTAGCAATATGCTTAGGGTCATTGTCCTGCTGGAAGTTGAACCTCCGTCCCAGTCTCAAATCTCTGAAAGACTGAAACAGGTTTCCCTCAAGAATTTTCCCAGTCCCTGCCGATGAAAAACATCCACACAGCATGATGCTGCCACCACCATGCTTCACTGTGTTCTCGGGGTGATGAGAGGTGTTGGGTTTGAGCCTGACAGCGTTTTCTTTGATGGCCGAAAAGCTCAATTCTAGTCTCATCTGACCAGAGTACCTTCTTCCAAATGTTTGGGGAGTCTCCCAAATGCCTTTTGGCAAAAGTGTTTGCTTATTTTTTTCTTTAAGCAATGGCTTTTTCCTGGCTTCCGCAAAGCCCAGCTCTGTGGAGTGTATGGCTTAAAGTGGTCCTATGGACGGATACTCCAATCACCCGCTGTGGAGCTTTGCAGCTCCTTCAGGGTTATCTTTGGTCTCTTTGTTGCCTCTCTATTTAATGCCCTCCTTGCCTGGTCTGTGAGTTTTGGTGGGCAGCACTCTCTTGGCAGGTTTGTTGTGGTGCCATATTCATTGCATTTTTTATTAATGGATTTAATGGTCTCCATATGATATTCAAAGTCTTGGATATATTTTATAACCCAACCCTGATCTTTACTTCTCCACAACTTTGTCCCTGACCTCTTTGGAGAGCTCCTTGGTCTTCATGGTGCCAGCTTGCTTAGTGGTGTTGCAGATTCAGGGGCCTTTCAGAAAAGGTGTATATATACTGAGATCATGTGACAGATCATGTGCCACTTAGATTGCACACAGGTGGACTTTATTGAACAAATTATGTGACTTCTGAAGGTAATTGGTTGCACCAGATCCTATTTAGGGGCAGCATAGCAAAGGGGTGAATGCATATGCACGCACAACTTTTCCTTTTTTTTAGTTTTTTTTAATAGAATTTTTAGATTGAGAGCCCACTGTCCTTGGGGTGGACAGTGTTGGTGGCACTTTGTTATCCTCAAAGTGGGCAAAAAAGGTGTTTAGCTTGTCCGGGAGAAAGACGTCGGTGTCCTCGGGCATAGCTGGTTTTCCCTTTGTAATCCGTCTGGAGTCCCTGCCACATATGTCTCGTGTCTGAGCCGTTGAATTGCGACTCCACTTTGTCTCTGTACTGATGTTTTGCCTGTTTGATTGCCTTATGGAGTGCATAACTGCACTGTTTGTATTCAACCGTATTCCCAGTCACCTTGCCGTGGTTAAATGCATTCATTCAGTTTTGCGTAAATGCTGCTATCTATCTATTGTTTTTAGTTTGGGTAGGTTTTAATAGTCACAGTGGGAACAACATCCCCTATACACTTCCTGATGAACTCAGTTACCGTGTCAGTGTTTTTGTCAATGTTATTCTCAGAGGCAACCCGGAAAATATCCCAGTCCACGTGATCAAAACAATCTTAAAGCATGGATTCCAATTGGTCAAACCATCTTCGAATAGACCTTGGCACAAGTACTTCTTGTTTGAGTTTCTGCCTATAGGATGGGAAGAGCAGAATGGAGTAGTGATCTGATTTGCAGAAGGGAGGGCAGGGGAGGGCCTTGTAGCCATCCCGGAAGGGAACTTAACAATGGTCTAGAGTTTTTGAAGCTCGAGTACTGCAGACAGTATGTTGCTAGAACTTCGGTAGTGTTTTCCTCAAATTTGCTTTGTTAAAGTCCCCAGCTAAAATAAAAATGTGGTTTTCAGTTTGCACAAAGTCCAATATAGTTCCTTGAGGGCCATCGTCGTATTGGCTTGAGGGGGAATATATACAGCTGTGACTAGAACCGAAGAGAATTCTCTTGGGAGGTAATACGGTTTGCATTTGATTGTGAGGTATTCTAGGTTAGGTGAACAAAAAGACTTGAGTTCCTGTACGTTATCGCAATCACACCATGAGTAAGTAATCATAAAACATACACCTCTGCCTTTCTTCTTACCAGAGATTTCTTTATTCCTGTCTGCGCGATGTACTGAAAACCCAGCTGGCTGTATGGATGGGGAGATTATATCCGGAGAGAGCCATGATTCCGTGAAACAGAGTATGTTACAGTCAATGATGTCTCTCTGGAAGGAGATCCTCGCCCTGAGCTCGTCTAATTTATTGTCCAGGGACTGAACATTAGCGAGTAATATACTTGAAAGCTGTGGATGGTGTGCACGCCTCCTGAGTCAGACTCTGGGATAAGTTAAATTGCTTAAAGGGGGGTACGGACATAGGATCTAATTCGGGAAAGTCATATTTCTGGTCGGAATGCAGATGAGTTACCACCGCTCTGATATCCGAAAGTTATTTCCTGCTCTATGTAATAACACAAATTACAAATAATAATAATACTGCAAAGTTGCTTAGTAGCTAGAAGCAGAGCTACCATGTCTGTCAGCGCCATCTTACTCTCGCGTTCATTATTCTAGAATTGATTGAATCATGAACTCAGAGAGCGATGGATGCATGAATGACTTCCTTAGCTGCTCCCAGAGGCTTTTCACAAGGACAATATGAAGGCCCCCCCCCCCCCCATTCTCCCCTTCATCCCCCTGATCACAAGAAACCCAATCTGGATAATTAGACTAAAGAATATGGGAGACTTTAAGGGCAGAGAGATAGAGGGGGGAATGTGTTGCTACTGCACTTTCCTCAAAATGTACCCCCACCCCTTCCTCCACTCCTTACACCCTCCTTTCCCCCTCCTTCTCCATCTGTTCCCTCTCTTCTTTCCTTCACTCATATTCGGAGTACATCAGGCCGCAGTGAGGACGAGAAATGCAGACTATAGAGAAAATAGGGAAAGATCGAGTGAGAGGGGAAAAGGGAGGGTAGGGGGAGGGGTGAATACACTGCATCAGCCGAATCCTGCAGTGGGGTATGAGCCCTAACTGGCTGGCCACATGAAGACCAATGACCAATAGAAAAACAGCTAGGGGGTATACTATGCCTTGATTGGTGCTTGTAGACCCAATAACCTGGAGATGGAGCCACATCCTGCAACCTATTATGTGGTCATGGCTATACATAATGATATTTGTGTATCCTTAGATTATCTCACACACAAACACATCCTGTCATTCTCTAACCCAATTATATCAACTCAACGTTCAAAATTTGAAAATCTTTAATCCCTTCCTTTAAATTCAGCCTCTGCTCTTCCTCTGTGCCTCCCTCACACACACACACACACACCGCTGACTGTAAGGACAGCATGCGGCTCTCTTCCAGCCCAAAGAAAGAAGCATCTTGGGAATCTCACCTGGTAAACAGATGTCTGAGGACTACCCGGCTGAGGGGCTGGGGCCGGAGGGATGGTCAGACAGAGGGAGGAAAGGAAAAAGATGAGAGGAGTGTGTGCATTCATGTTTAATGTTAGACTGGATGTCTGACAAAATTGACCTCTCCTTGCCAAGGCCTGTCCATGCCAAGCACAAACAAGCTGGAGAGAGGCTGGATCTCACTGTGGTGTTGTGTGCACCTCAGCCAGTCTGTCTGTGTTTCTCAGGATGTTCTGGCTCAGACTAACCCAGGGAGGGAGTCTGTTTGGCCAACTCTATCTCAGCCTGGGAGTCCAGCTGTCAGTTTGACAAATAAACCACACTGGAGATTGAGGGGGAGAGAGGTGTGTGTGTGTGCACTGGACTAGTACGATGATGAGTGTAGGTATGAGGATATTAGACTGTTATATCCTGATACTAGTCTTTCTGATTGAAATGGACCAGAGAACACCACAGAAACGTTGTCCGTGCCAATGTGGCTTTGCTGCTGTATATGTGTAATTTAATCAAACACCCCTACGTTGTTTTATTAAACCAGTGGGAAAATCAGCTGAAATTTAATGATCAAACCAGAACCCAGCCAGCTTGACCGGCACCTAACAGCAAGTCATTCACAACTGCTTATGGATCAAAACCAGCATGCTCTAACCTGTACTGTACTGTATGACCCCATTTGAACCATATATCAGGGATGTCCTCTGGGGACGCTGGTATTGTAATACCAAGAGCAGTGGAAAGCACTTTCAAGCTTCTTTCAGTCTCTCTCTCTCTCTCTCTCTCTCTCTCAGGTTGGAGTTTATGAACAATGTGGGATATTAAAACCTTTTATAGGATGTTAGAGGAAATGTTATTTTCTTGATTGAAAACAAAATTAAAACACGGCCAACAACATCTGTGGCGATTTGTAAGGCTGCTTCTATAAATCAGAGGCAATGAGGAAACTACTAAGGTAAGGGACTTGGGTGTTAAAAAACTGCTGTTTGTAACTGCTCTTAAACTGTTAACCTGGTCTCAAGATGCTATGAAGTGTTCATGGAGCCATAGTGCTTGACCCCACACAGGCACACACGCACATACAGAACATACGCACACGCAAAGATACACTGATTCTTAATTTGTAAACTAGAATGAAAAACTCATAAACTGATTCCCAATTTGTGTGCACACAGTGGAGGGCTAAGCTGCTAACTGCTGTAGTGAAAATGTGTGCGTGTGCGTCCGTATGTGTGTGTACATGCCTGCATGCGTGTGGTGGGGATATTACCAGCGGGAATAACAGAAAACAATCACCCCCATGACAGTATCCATTATATTTACATGAACAGGTTCTGACTGAGGGCTTTCATTCTAAATGACAAACTAAATAGGATCAGATTTTTCTGGTACAGGCCTTGATTTCGATTTGCTTCACATTTTACCTCGGGGAAAGAAAGAAAATGGAAAAATACGAGCACATTTAAGTGAGATTAGAATTTTACATCACATGACTTGGATCCCAAAGCACTCCAATTCAATTCGACTTCATGCCCAAGGACTTTTTTCATAGCAATTACTATTTTCTTCCATTCTCCACTAAATGCCATTTTTTTTAGTTGAATCTGATTTTTTTCTGTTGAGCTCCTGCCTCTGGGAGACATGGCAGCATTACTGGGAAGGAAAGGAATACTAGACGAAAAACAAATATTAATTGACTTTATCTGCGTATCTAGGGCCTATCTATCAATCTACCTAAGATGGCCACATGCCACAAGGCATTCAAATTAATACCATGCAACTTAATGCCTCACAACAAACAAACACAGAGACATTTCTTCTTCATTCTAGTGAGTCCTATGTGTCTTAATTCTCTGTCATTCACATCTTATCATTCACATCTCTCTCATTCTTTTTCGATTCCAGAGTGTATTGTAATTCATCTCTCTACTGTATCTCACCACCCTCTGTGTTCCACTGCTCCACCACAGGGTCTCCCTGTCTAGAGTGTAGGGGTCCAGACTGAGGCCGTTTTGAAGTTGTTATTTATCTCTTACATAAACTCCCTCTCATTCCCTATTAAAGCACCAGGCATGCTGCCCTTGACCCACACATCACTCTTGTGCCTTTTGGGGGGATGATTTACTGTTTAATTTAGCGTTCCCCAGACTTTGGGTATAGCTAGTGTGATTCAGCCTGATCGTGGGAGGCCAGTGAAATCACAGCTCTGGGGATGGTTGTGTGCATAGGCTTGGTTCACGGCCAGACACATCTTTTGACAGGGAGAAGGACACGTTCTATGGAACTGGCAGGAATATGATGTTATGTTCTATATTCTTATGTAAACAGAGAAAATATTGTCTGCTGAGAGTTTTTACTGAGTTACAGTTCATATAAGGAAATATAAGGAAATCAGTCAATTGAAATAAATAAATTAGGCCCTAATCTATGGATTTCACATAACTGGGAATACAGATATACAGCTATTGGTCACAGATACCTTACCTTTAAAAAAAGGTAGGGGTGTGGATCAGAAAACCAGTCAGTATCTGGTGTGACCTCCATTTGCCTCATGCAGCGCGACACATCGCCTTCGCATAAAGTTAATCAGACTGTTGATTGTGGCTAATGGAATGTTTTCCCACTCCTCTTCAATGGCTATGCGAAGGTACAGGGTATGGGCGGGAACTGGAACACGCTGTCGTACACGTCGATCCAGAGCATCCCAAACATGCTCAGTAGGTGACATGTCTGGTGACTATGCAGGCCATGGAAGAACTGGGATATTTTCAGCTTCCAGGAATTGTGTACAGATCCTTGCGACATGGGGCCGTGCATTATCATGCTGAATCATGAGGTGATGGTGGTGTATGAATGGCACGACAATGGGCCTCAGGATCCTGTCACTGTGTATCTGTGCATTCAAACAGAAATAAGCTTTTTGTACATACAGTATGGAAGATTTCTGGGATCTTTTATTTCAGCTCATTAAACACCACTTTACCACCACTTTACATGTTGCTTATTTATTTTTGCACAAGATTACCAGCTGTTCCAGTAGACTGTGCGATCACTCTCTCTGTAGCCGATGTAAGACCTTTAAACAGGTTAACATTCACAAGGCCATTGGGCCTGAAAGATTACCAGGACGCGTACTCAAAGCATGCGCTGATCGCCTGGTAAGTGTCTTGACAGACATTTTCAACCTCTCCTTGACCCAGTCTGAAATACCTACATCTTTCAAGAAGACCACCATAGTCCCTGTGCCCAAGAATGCAAAGATAACCTGTCTAAATGACTATCGCTCCGTAGCACTCATATCTGTAGCCATCAATCGATCAAACGTATTTATAAAGCCTTTTTTACATCAGCCGATGTTACAAAGTGTTTCCACAGAAACCAGCCTAAAACCCCAAACAGCAAGCAATGTAGATGTAGAAGCATGGTGGCTAGGAAAAACTCCCTAGAAAGGCAGGAACCTAGGAAGTCGCACACTGTGGCCCCATACGACGACTGGACAGGGCCAACCAGGCAGGATATAACCCCACCCACTTTGCCAAAGCACAGCCCCCACACCACTAGAGGGATATCCGTAAACCACCAACTTACTACCCTGAGACAAGGCTGTGTATAGCCCACGGAGATATCCCCCACGAACTCGAGGGGGCGCCAACCCAGACAGGAAGATCACGTTAGTGACTCAATCCACTCAAGTAATAGGGTCAGAGGCAGGGAATCCCAGAGACAGCAAGGGCGGTTCGTCGCTCCAATGCCTTTCCGTTCACCTTTGCACCCCTGGGCCAGACTACACTCAGTCATAGGACCTACTGAAGAGACGAGTCTTCAATAAAGACTTAAAAGTAGAGACAGAGTCTGCGTCTCTCACATGGATAGGCAGACCATTCCATAAAAATGTATCTCTATTGGAGAAAGCCCTGCCTCCAGCTGTTAGCTTAGACATTCTAGGGACAATAAGGAGTCCTGCATCTTTTGACCGTAGCATATGTGTAGGTATGTACGGCAGGACTTAATTGGAGAGATAGGTAGGAGAAAACCCATGTACTGCTTTGTAGGTAAGCAGTAAAACCTTGAAATCAGCCCTATCCTTAACAGGAAGACAGTGTAGAGAGGCTAGCCATGTTTAGCATTAACTGAAGTTTATTTAGTGGTTTATCTAGGTAGCCGGTAAGTATAGCACTTCAGTAGTCTAATCTAGAAGTGACAAAAGCATAGATTAACTTTTCTGCATCATTTTTGGCCAACATTTTTCTGAATTTTGCAATGTTACAAAGACGGAAAAGGCTGGCCTTGAAATATTGTACAACTGTACAACCATCAAGATTCATTGTCAGAGTCAACAAAAGATCTCTTTGTTTTTTGGGATCAAGAACTAGCATCTCTGTTTTGTCTGAGTTTAAAAGTAAAACATTTGAAGCCATAAATGTATTTATGTCTAAAACAGAGGCTTCCAAGGAGGGAAATTTTGGGGCTTCACCATGTTTAATCGAAATGTACAGCTGTGTATCGACCGCATAGCAGTAAAAGTTAACATCATGTTTCCGAATGACATCACCAAGAGGTAAATTATATATAGTGAAAACAATAGTGGTCCTAAAACGGAACCTTGAGGAACATCGAAACTTTACAATAGATTTGTCAGAGGACAAACCATCCTCAGAGACAAACTGATATATTTCCGACATATAAGATCTAAACCAATGTAAACCAATTTAGGTTTCCAATTTCTCCAAAATAATGTGGTGATCGATGGTGTCAAAAGCAGCACTAAGGTCTAGGAGCACGAGGACAAATGCAGAATCTTGGTCTGATGTCATTAAAAGGTAATGTACCACCTTCATGAGTGCAATCTCAGTGCTATGATGGGGTCTAAAACCAGACTGAAGCATTTCATATACATTGTTTGTCTTCAGGTAGGCAGCGAGTTGCTGCACAACAGCTTTTTCAAAATGTTTTGAGAGGAATGGGAGATTCGATATAGGCCGACATTTTTGTGCATTTTCTCGGTTAACGTTTGGCATTTTCAAGAGAGGTTTCATTACTGCCACTTTTAGTGAGTTTGATAGGGAGCCGTTCATATTGTTCAACATAGGAGGGCCAAGCACAGGAAGCAGCTCTTTCAGTAGTTTAGTTGGAATAGGGTCCAGTATGCAGCTTGAAGGTTTAGAGGCCATGACTATTTTCATGAATGTGTCAAGAGATATAGGATTAAAAAACTTGAGTGTCTCCATTGATCCTAGGTCCTGGCAGTGTGGTGCAGAATCAGAACAACTGAGCTTTGGAGAAATATGCATATACAAAGAGGAGTCCATAATTTGCTTTCTAATGATCATGTTATTCATCAAAGAAGGTCCAGAGTTACACTGCCCTCTCCACATTGACAAAAATGCCAAAAAGCTCATGACTAAGCTAAGGACCCTAAGACTGAACACCGCCCTCTGCACCTAGACTTCCTGACGGGCCGCCCCCAGGTGGTGAGGGTAGGCAATAACACATCAACCATGCTGGCCCTCAACACAGAGCCCCTCAGGGGTGCTTGTTTAGTCCCCTCCTGTACTCTCGTTCACCCATGACTGCGTGGCTACACACTACTCCAACACCATCTTTAAGTTTGCTGACGACGCAGCGGTGGTAGGCCTGATCACTGACGACAATGAGACAGCCTATAGGAAAGAGGTCAGAGACCTGGCAGTGTGGTGCCAGGACAACAACCTCTTATTCAACAGCAAGACAAAGGAGCTGATCGTGGACTACAGGAAACGGAGGGCCGAGCACACCCCCATTCACATCGACGGGGCAGTAGTGGAGTGGGTCAAGAGGTTCAAGTTCCTCTGTGTCCACATCACTAAGGATCTATCATGGTCCAAACACACTAACACAGTCCTGAAGAGGCACGACAATGCCTCTTCCCACTCAGGAGGCTGAAAAGATTAGGCATGGACCCTCAGATCCTCAAAAAGTTCTACAGCTGCACTATGGAGAGCATCTTGACTGGCTGCATCACCGCTTGGTATGGCAACTGCTTGGCATCCGACCACAAGGCGCTACAGAGGGTAGTGCGTATAGCCCAGTACATCACTGGGAATGAGCTCCCTGCCATCCAGGACTGTTATACCAGGCGGTGTCAGAGGAAGGCCATAAAAATGGTCATAGACTCCAGCCACCCACCTGTTCTCTCTGCTACCGCACAGCAAGCAGTACCGATACACCAAGTCTGGAACTAACAGGACCATGAACAGCTTCTACCTCCAAGCCATAAGACTGATAAATTGTTAGTTATATGTACTGTACATACAGTATCGACCTCAATGACCTTGTACCCCTGCACATCGACTTGGTACTGGTACCCCGTGTATATAACCAAGTAAAAATGACTCATTCTGTATTTATTATTAAGTGTTATTACCTATTCTATTATTTCTCTATTTTCTGTCTCTCTGCATTTTTGGGGAAGGGCCCATAAAGTAAGCATTTCACTGTTAGTCTACACCTGCTGTTTACTTAAAATTAGAGTCTTGCATCGACGAACACGGCAGAAAAATGCCAACTGGATGTTTGTTGACAAATATATAAATGTAGTAGTAGTTTTCCTGTCTAAATGCGGGATTGTGGGAGATTCCACTTCCTGGGGATTCCACTTCCTGGGGCCGATAAAAGTAATTACATTAATCTGCCTAATTTAATTTCATTAGAGAAATTCACTTTCTAAGTAATTTATTATCACAGAGAGCTGGTTACAGGAGGTGAGGGAGGTGGAGGGAGGCTGGGAGGGAGGTGAGGGAGGTGGAGGGAGGCTGGGAGTGAGGTGGAGGGAGGTCGAAGGAGGCTGGGAGGGAGGTGGGGAGGTGGAGTGAGGTAGAGGGAGGTGGAGGGAGGCTGGGAGGGGATATTCAGACTAAAGTGCTCAATGTCTCACGCTAGTCAAATCAACTTCTTCTATATTTTCTTCATCTTCTTCTTCATCCTCTTCTTTTCATTCTTTACCTCCGTCTCTCTCCTCCTCACATGAGGCCCCCACCTCCTTCACACACTCTAACCTCCTTTTAAGTACAAAATCAAGTGTAGACTAACAGGGACATTTTGACTTACGGGCCCTTCCCAACAATGCAGAGAAAACAATATAGAACAAATAATAACACAAGGAATAAATACACAATGAGTAACGCTAACTTTGCTATATACTAGGGGTAGCATTACCAAGTCGATGTGCAGGGGTATGAGGTAATTGAGGCAGATAGGTACATATAGGTGGGGATAAAGTGACTAGGCAACAGGATAGATAATAAATATTAGCAGCAGCAGCATACAGTATGGGGTGAGTCAAAAGAGTTAGTGCCAAAAGGGTCAATGCAGGCAGCTATTTGGTTAACTATTTAGTCGTCTCATGCCTTGGGGGTAAAAGCTGATCATGATCTTGTTGGATCCAGACAGAATCTGTGACCTAGGTGGCTGAAGTCTTTGAAAGATTTTAGGGCCTTCCTCTAACACCGCCTGGTACAGAGGTCCTGGATGGCAGGGATAGTGGCCCAGTGATGTACTGGACCGTACGCACTACCCTCGGTAGTGCCTTGCGGTCGATGCCAAGTAGTTGCCATACCAAGCGGTGATGCAGCCCGTCAAGATGCTCTCAATGGTACAGCTGTATGACATTTTGAGGACTTTTTCAGCCTCCTAAGAGGGAAGAACCTTTGTTGTCCCTTCTTCACAACAGTGTTGTGTGTGGACTATGATAATTCCTTAGTGATGTGGACGACGAGGAACTTGAAGATCTCGACCCTCTCCACTTCAGCCCCATCGATGTGCATAGGTACAAGCTTGGTCAGTGCATGCTATGAGTACGTCTCCTGGTAATCCGATGGTCCCACGGCCTTGTGAGAATGTTAACCTCTTTAAAGGTCCTACCCGCATCAGCTACGGTGAGTGAGATCACAGAGTCCTCCGGAACTGCAGTTTCTCTCATGCATGGTTCAGCTTTGCTTGCCTCGAAGCGAGCATAGAAGGCACTTAGCTAATCTGGTAGGCTTAAGTAACTGTGCAGCTCGGGGCCAGGTTTCCCTTTGTAATCCATTATAGTTTGCAAGCCGTGCCACATCCGATGAGCGTCAGAGCCGGCGTGGTAGGATTCGATCTTAGTCCTAAATTGACACTTTGCTTGTTTGATGGCTCATTGGAGGTTGTAGTGGGATTTCTTATAAGCGTCCGGAATAGTGTTCTGCCTTTTGAAAGCAGCAGTTCTAGCCTTTAGCTCAGTGCAGATGTTGCCTGTAATCTATGGCTTTTGGTTGGGATATGTACATACAGTTGAAGTCGGAAGTTTACATACATTTAGGTTGGAGTCATTAAAGCTCGTTTTCCAACCACTCCACAAATTTCTTGTTAACAAACTATAGTTTTGGATAGTCGGTTTGGACATCTACTTTGTGCATGACACAAGTCATTTTTCCAACAATTGTTTACAGACAGATTATTTCACTTAAAATTCCCTGTATCACAATTCCAGTGGGTCCGAAGTTAACATACACTAAGTTGACTGTGCCTTTACTTGTAAATTGTACAATTCAAAAAAATGATGTCATGACTTTAGAAGCTTCTGATAGGCTAATTGACATCATTTGAGTAAATTGGAGGTATACCTGTGGATGAATTTCAATCTCAGTGCCTCTTTGCTTGACATCATGGGAAAATCAAAAGAAATCAGCCAAGACATCAGAAAAAAATTGTAGACCTCCACAAGTCTACAGGACCTTGTGAAGATGCTGGAGGAAATGGGTACAAGGAAGAAGCCACTGCCCCAAAACTGCCATAAGAAAGACAACTGCACAAGGGGACAAAGATCATACTTTTTGGAGAAATGTCCTCTGGTCTAATGAAACAAAAATAGAACTGTTTGGCCATAATGACCATCATTATGTTTGGAGGAAAAGGGGGGGGGGGGCTTGCAAGCCGAAGAACATCATCCCAACCATGAAGCATGGAGGTGGCAGCATCATGTTGTGGAGTGCTTTGCTGCAGGAGGAACTGGTGCACTTCACAAAATGGATGGCATCAGGAGAAGGAAAATTATGTGGATATATTGAAGCAACATCTCAAGACATCAATTAAAGCTTGGACACAAATGGGTCTTCCAAATGGACAATGACCCCAAACATATTTCCAAAGTTGTGGCAAAATGGCTTAAGGACAACAAAGTCAAGGTATTGGAGTGGCCATCACAACGCCCCGACCTCAATCCTATAGAAAATTTGTGGGCAGAACTGAAAAAGCGTGTGTGAGCAAGGAGGCCTACAAACGTGACTCAGTTACACCAGCTCTGTCAGGAGGAATGGGCCAAAATTCACCCAACTTATTGTGGGAAGCTTGTGGAAGGCTACCCAAAATGTTTGACCCAAGTTAAACAAGTTAAAGGCAATGCTATCTAATACTAATTGATTGTATGTGAACTTCTGACCCAATGGGAATGTGATGAAATAAATAAAAGCTGAAATAAATAATTATCTCTACCATTATTCATTTTACATTTTTAAAATAAAGTGGTGATCCTAACTGACGTAAGACAGGGAATTTTTACTTGGATTAAATGTCAGTAATTGTGATAAACTGAGTTTAAATGTATTTGGCTAAGGTGTATGTAAACTTCCGACTGTATGTACGGTCACTGTGGGGACAACGTCGTCGATACACTTATTAATGAAGTCAGTGATTGATATGGTAAACTCCTCAATGTTATCGAATGAATCCCAGAACATATTCCAGTCTGTCCTACATGAAGCAGTCCTGAAGCATAGCATCCACTTCATCTGAGCATGTCAATAGTACTTCCTGTTTTGAATTTTTGCTTGTAAGCATTGTGTTATGGTTAGATTTGCCAAAAGGAGGGCGAGGGAGAGCCTTGCATGCGTTTCTGTGTGTGGAGTAAAGGTGATCTACAGTTTTGTTGCCCCGACCATCCAGTCACGCCATCAAGATAATGGCCACATTTCCCTGCGAGTTACACCAACGGTTTGATCTGATCTGTCAAAGCTAACCGCAGAGGACACAGCAACCTCTATTCCGCTGACTCCATTAGCCTAGCTCACAATGTAAAGCACTTTCACTTTCTCTCTATCTTCCATTCTTTTTCTTCTAATGTAATCATAACTCACATACACTGGACCGGGTCAGTCGGGAAATGGAAAATGGCCACCTCTAAGAATTTAAAGATGAGCTCCTCCAAACACATTATGATTATAGGATTGTGAGGGCTATTCTACATTATTCACAGTTTGTATATTCAGTCTGTGTGAGTATCAGCACCCCTGATATCCTAGAGACGTCTGCCAGAGCTCCTCTCGTCAGCACCTTGCAAGTTATCGCTTAACATTTAGAGCACAGAGGATCGCTGAAAAGGCACATTTTTCAACTGCCATGTTGAAACAAAAAATAAATAGTAGATTGTGTATTTAGTGAGGTGATTTACTGCGTCTCAGACTGGAAAAGTTGGAAGAGAAACACAAATGGGGTTTGGAAGGAAAACATTCAATGTGAATTCTTTAGGGGAGTTTAAATCAAACAAAGGGAATATGTGAATGTGTGAGTGAATGAAACGCTGACATTGCTATTGTCCCCTGCTCCAACAGAGGAGAGATTTAAAGACAGAGGTCTCCCCTCCTCCTTTTGCTTTCTCGTTTCCCCTGTCTTTTAAGAGGCTGTTTCTTCTCTTTCCTGATCCCTCTGACATGATGGACTCTGCCACTTCCTGGTTCGCTGTGGGCTGTGTGTGTGTGTGTGTGTGTGTGTGTGTGTGTGTGTGTGTGTGTGTGTGTGTGTGTGTGTGTGTGTGTGATGCCGTTTAAGATGAGGGAAGACTATTCTTATTTCTATTAGAGCATATTGGATGACAGCATATTGGATGACTGTCATTCATATTCCATTCACCCAGTTCAATGTAACATCCATAGGTTTACATGATGCTCGAATTTTCCCTATACCCATCATGAGGTTGCTACAACCTAGCCTATGAATGATGGCTCATTCATACAAAGTAGGTGTCCATTTCAGAAATGTTTTTCAACAGAATCGGCAGAATAAATACACTCCGGATCACATGTAAACACTGGGATAGCAGCCATGTTGTATTCCTTCATGCACCTATGTGCTCTCCTCCGCTCACCTTTTCCCTTTGCTTGTGGACTTCAATGCACAATACATCAGCTGTATGTGGCCAGGCACTTAAAAAAAATCCAAGCCAAACCATATCACCATATTAGCTAAAGTAAGTCAACACAGCTAATAGAACTTTTTTTAAACCAAAAGCTTACCTTGACTTGGAAGAGTTTCAGTGTCATATCCAGCTAGCTGTTTGAGCCAGGTGTTTACTAGGCTAAACTAGCTAGCTGCATTTGCTAGCTAAGTAACTGAAAGTGAAAACAAATGACAAAATCTCTCTCTCTGTCTTTCTCTTGCTTGTCCTTAATTTTCGAAGAAATTAATTTTTTCAAAACTGGTCAACTATTGTCTTTCTCTATGTGAGTCAACTACTCACCACATTTTATGCACTGCAGTGCTAGATAGCTGTAGCTTATGCTCTCAGTACTAGATTAATTATCTGATCCTTTGATTGGGTGGACAATATGTCAGTTAATGCTGCAAGAGCTCTGATATGTTGGAGGACGTTCTCCGGAAGTTGTCATAATTACTGTATATGTCTATGGAAGGGGGTGAGAACAATGAGCCTCTTAGGTTTTGCACAGATTTTTGTTATTTAACTAGGCAAGTCAGTTAAGAACAAACTCTTATTTACAATGATGGCCTATGAACAGTGGGTTAACTGCCTTGTTCAGGGGCTGAACGACATATTTTTACCTTGTCCGCTTGGGGATTCAATCTAACAACCTTTCAGTTACTGGCCCAACGCTCTAACCACTAGGCTACCTGCCGCCCGAGGAGATTGAAGTCTTGAAGTCGATGTACCCAGAAGAGGACGGAAGCTAGCTGTCCTCCAGCTACACCATGGCGCTACCCTACATAGTGCTGTTGAGGCTACTGTAAACCTTCATTGCAAAAGGTTTGTTTTAATCAATTATTTGGTGACCTGAATATATTTAGTATAGTTTTATCTGAAAAGGATAACTTTTTAAATGTTTCACTATTTTTAATTTCAGGAAATTCATTGAGGTGGATGGTCCTCAATGGGAAACAATTCTAAAATACAAAACACAACTCCTCTGTAAATGTTCTACAGTACTGTACATGTATCACCATGTGTGTTAATCCAGTCACTGTTCTCCATTTTCATAGCCTGGACTTATTTTGCCCAGAAAATTAGTTCTGTGCAATTTCACATTCAGAAAGCATTCCATATGGGGAACACTGCAGATTCCTGGTGACTTGGGAATATGAATGGGCCTGCGATTTTTAAATACTCTCAACCCTGTGTTTCTCCCCTCCTGCAAGTGGTAGATTGGAGCGGTGCAGTGTTGGCATGGCCAGAGAAGAGATAAGCCAGAATTAGAGCTGGGGGAAGAGGCCATGGCTGCTAGGGCTCTGGGAAGTCTGTCAGACCCAAACACAGACCTAGCCTATCATTTAATCCTGCTGGTGCCCCTCCCACACACACACACACGCACAAGCGCAGGGAGACACATACACATGCAGGCACACACACATGCAGGCACACACACACAAACACGCCCATCGCCTCCAATACATCACAATCCTCTTTGGTGTTTTTTGTCATTCTATATTCCCCCCTTCTTTTGGCTCTTTCTCTCATATGCTTGCTGTTTTGGTTGTTGCTGCATATGTCAGTGGAGTGCTGTAGTCATTAATCACAGGTAAATGTACGCTGAAAAGAAAGCAGACATCTCAGGGGGGTTTCTCTCATTGGGTTCTGAAAATGCTGTACTAAATGAGCTCTTGAGAGAAGGAGAAACTAGAGCACAGGTGCTCTGGCAGGTCTTGTAAGCACAGAGATGCACAGATGCATATACGCACACACACAGACACACACACACACACTTATACACACACACATGCAGAATACTTTACCAGAATGACTCATCTTAACTATAAGTGGGGGCAATTGCACAAAGAAACCCAAGAGGACAATGACAAGAAACAGTTTGATTTTCATCATTTTTCAACTTCCACCATGAACAACAACCGTCCGGTAGGTCTGACTCTGTAAGGCATGAATTAACAGTCAATAAAATCACACCAGGGGGCAAATAAATGTTTGAGACAAAATGTTCCCCTTCTTCCAAATCAATAAGGGCCTTTGAAAATTATCCACTTGTACCAGGACAGTTGTTCAGCCTAACTGTAGACAACAAAACCCTTTCTCTGTTGCACATCAGTCAAGATCATGCTTTATTTTCAGATAAAACTACTCAACCCCAAAAACAATTCCTTAAACTCTCCAAACCAAAGATAACATCCCAAAGAAGAGCAGGCAGCATTCTGACAGAGTGGTGGAGCTTCGGCTAAAATTGCAGCATTATTCAGAGGTACAATTTCAGGGCTCATCTCCCACCTTAGATAATTGTCTGTCTGCTCATATAACCAGACTGATTCTTAAAAATCACTGAGCTATTAGCTCTCACTCAGAGTGGAAGGAGATGAGAGAGAAGAAATAAAGAGTGAGATGATTGAGAAAGGAAAATAAAGAAGAATACAATCTATGGATAGAGGAGACAAGAATATAGGTGGAATGGAGAAAGAAGGAAAGAATAAGAGGAGTAGAGAGAATACATGCAAGAATTAGTGAGAGAATCCCACAATGTGATTTTCTGGATTTTTTTCTAATTTTGTCTGTCATAGTTGAAGTGTACCTATGATGAAAATTACAGGCCTCTCTCATATTTTTAAGTGGGATAACTTGCACAATTGGTGGCTGACTAAATATTTTTTTGCCCCACTGTATGTAACAGGAATTAATCAGAAATGCAGCAATTTGCTTTAATAGGCTTTATTCTTTCTATATCTTTGCATAGAGTAATTTACTTGTGAAAAATTCAAAGTTGAAACAAAAAAAATCATGAAATTCCAGGGCTGCAATTATAATTACAAAAAAAACATCAACAACATATGTAGTATAATAACTCATACTGTACAGTACTGTGAGGGTTCTAGTTCTCCCTCTCTCCTGCATTTAACCACAAGTTCTCATCAACATCACATCATGTCGTCTCTGGCGATGCATCTTGGAAAGTATCTTCTGGAATGTCTAATCCAACCCTGCATTCATTGCATCCACTAAGGACATCTGGTCATGTGGATGATGGTCATAAACCTTCCACTTCCACGCAGAGAAAAACTCCTCTATGGGGTTTAGGAAGGGGGAGTATGGAGGCAGGAATAGTACTGACATCCTGGGATTTGCAGCAAAGTGGTGGAATGCCACATTATCCAACACAACAATGCAGGTAGGGGAGTTTCTTGCCCCTCTCTCCTCCGCTGGCACAAGTTGATTATGCAGCTCATCCAGAAAATAAATGAGCCTCTCTGTATTGTAGGGGCCAATGAGTGGTTTGTGTAACAGCAAACCATCATTGGACAGTGCTGCACACATTGGTGATGTTAGCTCCTCTCTGCCCTGGGACATCCACGGTTGCTCTCAATCACATTTCTTCCCCTGCAGTGCTTTTTTGCCAGGTTGAGTCCAGCTTCATCCACAAAGATGAATGTATGTGCAGTTTGCCTGGCTTCCATCTCCATTGCTCTCTAAAATACAGTAAATCCACAGTTTTACAGTACTTTACATTATGGATAGCCGTGTATGTACCCTGTTTGGTTATTATAGTTTTTGACAATTGCTTACACATGATTTCTGAAACTATGGCTCCTTTTCTCTAGACTCCACACACAAAAAAAACACACACACAACATGCAAAACGTCACACATCTCTTGCAAAACTGCATGAGTGAAGGAGGTTTAGTGCGAAATAGGAAGCCAATTCTAGATTTAATTTTGCATTAGAGATGCTTAATGTGAGTCTGGAAGGAGAGTTTACAGTCTAACCAGACACCTAGGTATTTGTAGTTGTCCACATATTCTAAGTCAGAACCGTCCAGAGGAGGGATGCTAGTTGAGTGGGGCGGGTGCGGGCAACAATGGGTTGAAGAGCATGCATTTAGTTTTACTAGCATTTAAAAGCAGTTGGAGGCCACGGAAGAAGTGTTGTATGGCATTGAAGCTCGTTTGGAGGTTAATTAACTTCTCTAGGATAGGGGGCAGCATTTGGAATTTTGGATGAAAAGCATGCCCAAACTCAACTGCCTGCTACTCATCCCCAGAAGATAAGATATGTATAGTATTTTCCAAAACTGTTTGAATCATGTCTGTGAGTATAACAGAACTTATGTAGCAGGCGAAACCCAGAGGACAAACCATTTAGATTTTTTTTTTTTTTAGGTCACTCTCTTTTCAAAGGGTTTTCATTGGGAATCCACATTTCTAAGGGACTTGATTGCAGTTCCAACCACTTCCACTGGATGTCACCAGTCTTTAGAAATTGGTTGAGGTTATTCCTTTGTGTAATGAAGAAGTACGGCCATCTGAACGAGGGTAACTTCATGTGTACTGTTTGATAGAGGCGCATGACCAGAAAGCTAGCGTCAGTTTGTTGTCTTCCTGTATTGAACACAGATCATCCCGTCTTAACTTTTATTGATTATTTACTTTAAAAAATACCTAAAGTTTTATTACAAAAGTAGTTTGAAATGTTTTGGCAAAGTTTACAGGTAACTTTTGAGATATTTTGTAGTGACGTTGCGCAAGTTAGAACCAGTGTTTTCTGGTTCAAACGCGCCAAATAAATAGACATTTTGGATATATATGGACGGAATTAATCGAACAAAAGGACCATTTGTGATGTTTGGGACATATTGGAGTGCCAACAGAAGAAGCTCGTCAAAGGTAAGGCATGATTTATATTTTTATTTCTGCGTTTTGTGTCGCTCCTGCAGGGTTGAAATATGTTTTCTCACTTTTGTTTACTATGGTGCTATCCTCAGATTATAGCATCGTTTGCTTTCGCTGAAAAGCCTTTTTGAAATCTAACATGTTGGCTGGATTCACAACACGTGTAGCTTTAATTTGGTATCTTACATGTGTGATTTCAGGAAAGTTAGATTTTTATAGGAATTTATTTGAATTTGGCGCTCTGCATTTTCTCTGGCTTTTGGACGCTACCGTCCCACATATCCCAGAGAGGTTAACACAGTGTCCAAAGAAGGGCCAGACATGTACATAATGGTGTCGTATGCGTAGAGGTGGATCAGAGAATCACCAGCAGCAAGAGTGACATCATTGATAAAAACAGAGAAAAGAGTCGGCCCGAGAATTGAACCCTGTGGCACCCCCATAGAGACTGCCAGAGGTCCGGACAACAGGCCCTCTGATTTGACACACTGAACTCCTTCTGAGAAGTAGTTGGGGAACCAGGCGAGGCAGCCATTCGAGAAACCAAGGCTATTGAGTCTGCCGATAAGAATGCGGTGATTGACAGATTCGAAAGCCTTGGCCAGGTTGATGAAGACGACTGCACAGTACTGTCTTTTATCCAAGGTGGTTATGATATCGTTTAAGACCTTGAGAGTGGCTGAGGCCCACCCATGACCAGCTCGGAAACCAGATTGCATAGTGGAGAAGGTACGGTGGGATTCGAAATGGTCAGTGATCTGTTTGTTAACTTGGCTTTCAAAGATTTCAGAAAGGCAGGGCAGGATGGAAATAGGTCTATAACAGTTTGGGTCTAGAGTGTCTCCCCCTATGAATAGGGGGATGACAGCGGCAGCTTTCCAATCTTTGGGGATCTCAGACGATACAAAAGAGAGGTTGAACAGGCTAGTGGTAGGGGTCGCAATAATTTCGGCAGATAATTTTAGAAAGTGAAGGTCCAGATTGTATAGCCCGGCTGATTTGTAGGGATCCAGATTTTGCAGCTCTTTCAGAACATCAGCTGTCTGGATTTGGGTGAAGGAGAAGTGTGTGTGTGTGTGTGGGTGGGGGTGGGGGGGAGGGGGCTTGGGCAAGTTGCTGCAGGGGGTGGTCAGCTTTTGGCCGGGGTAGGGGTAGCCAGTTGGAAAACATGGCCAGCCGTAGAAAAATGCTTATTGAAAATAACGATTATCGTAGATTTATCGGTGGTGGCAGTGTTTCCTAGCCTCAGTGCAGCAGACAGCTGGGAGGAGATGCTCTTATTCTTAGTGCTACAGGATGCAAATTTCTGTTTGAAAAAGCTAGCCTTAGCTAGCTTTTTGCGGATGTTGTTCGATAATAATGCAGTACGCCACAGGATGTTTCTGGTCAAGTCTGGGGTGAACCAAGGACGATATCTGTTCTTAGTACTACATTTTTTGAATGGGGAATGGTTATTTAAGAAGGCAAGGAAAGCACTTAAAGAGCAACCAGGCATCCTCTACTGACGGGATGAGGTTAATATCCTTCCAGGATACCCGGGCCAGGTCATTTAGAAAGGCCTGCTCGCTGAAGTGTTTTAGGGAGCGGTTGACAGTGATGAGGGGTGGTCGTTTGACTGCGGACCCATCACGCATGAAGGCAATGAGGCAGTGATTGCTGAGATCCTGGTTGAAGACAGCAGAGGTGTATTTAGAGGGCAAGTTGGTCAGGATGATATCTAAGAGGGTACCCATGGTTATGGATTTAGGGTTGTACCTGGTAGGTTCCTTAATCATTTGTGTGAGATTGAGGGCATATAGCTTAGATTGTAGGATGGCCTGGGTGTTAAGAATATCCCAGTTTAGGCCACCTAACAGCACGAACTCTGAAGATAGATGGGGGGCAATCAATTCCCATATGGTGTCCAGGGCACAGCTGGGGGTTGAAGGGGGAATATAACAAGTGGCAACGGTGAATGACTTGTTTCTGGAAAGATGGATTTCTAAAAGTAGAAGCTCGAATTGTTTGGGTACAGACCTTGATAGTATAACAGAACTCTGCAGGCTATCTTGTCGAAAGTTCTATCTTGTCAGAAGATGTTATAGTTAGGGATGGAAATTTCAGGATTTTTGGTGGCCTTCCTAAGCCATGAATCAGACACGGCTAGGACATCAGGGTTGGCGGAGTGTGCTAAAGCAGTGAATAAAACTAACTTAGGGTGGAGGCTTCTAATGTTAACATGCATGAAACCAAGGCTTTTAAGGTTACAGAAGTCAACAAATGGGAGCGCCTGGGGAATTTTTGTGGTGCTGTGGGCTGCAGGGCCTGGGTTAACCTCTACATCACAAGAGGAACAGAGGAGGAGTAGGATAAGGGTACGGCTAAAGGTAAAGGCTATAAGAACTGGTTGTCTAGCGCGTTCGGAACAGAGAGTAAAAGGAGCAGATTTCTGGGCGCAGAAGAATAGATTCAAGGCATAACTTACAGACAAGGGTATGGTAGGATGTGAGTACAGTCGAGTAAATGTAGGCATCGAGTGACGATGAGAGAGGTTTTGTCTCTCGAGGCACCAGTTATGCCAGGTGAGGTCACCGCATGTGTGGTGGGTGGACTACGGGCTCTACAGTGAAATAAGACAATCACTAACCAAAACAGCAATAGACAAGGCATATTGACATTAGGAAGAGGCATGTGTATTCGAGTGATCATAGGGTCCAATGAGTAGCACTAGATGAGTCAGGGAGCAAATTCCGTAGTTGCTGCTATGCTAGGCGAGCTGGAGATACGGAGAGTCAGACGCTGCAGATTTGGTTGCACACCTAAACCGGCCTCTCTCAAAGAGAGACCATTGTTTACAACATGGTCAATAATTGTGGCCCTTATCTCATCAGAGATCACTGCTCTTGGTCTTTCTTTCCTTTTATCTCCACGCAATCTCCCCCTCCCTGCTATTCTTCTTTCCCCACCAACCTGTTTTCCTTGATCCATGTTTCCAAACTAAATCATTCCGAAGCCGTCCTCTTTTGTCTGTTTGGTAACGAGACTAAAAACAGGACACTTGGGTAAGCTGTCAGCTGAAATTGCAATCAGCTGTGTTTGGAATAATTACATTTTCTGCTGAGATTTTCTATATGTTTCAATCTGGTTACTGCAGAAATGCAAAACATTTTCCATCATTCAGTTTTGGAAACTGTGTTAGCATTTGAAAACATGTGCTGCAAATATATAGTTTTGTAGGTGGTGGAGTATGAATGAGAAAAGAGTTCAGGGATTTCGGAGAATGTGGTCATTGAAAGCATTTTGTGTGAAAGCAATGAAAAATGATTCAAAGTTTGGTCTGTATACACTTCTGTTTCGCTGACTGTGTGAAGAGTTTTGCCAATGTGACTTCAGTTTTGACCAATGCATGTTAGCAATTGAAAAAACCTGTAATCCTCCATAGCCCTTTCCTGCAGTCAAATGGCCTAGTGTCTCATGGGTGGAATATTATGAATAATTTTCACATCATAGTTAATAAACATTATTTAAAAACAAGAGCCAAAAATCTGGTGTTTCTATGTCAAATGGCTTTGTTATATTTCAGTCTTTTGTGATGTATTTAAAGTGTAATATTGAATACATTTAATCTTTTTTTAACCATAACCATGTGTGTGAGGTGTATATTTTTGTTTCAAAGTAGATTTGTTTAAAACTACCAAGAAACCTGTGTGACACTGATTTAACCCACTGCAGGAAAAGGTTAACAAGCAGCACTGAGGAAGCCCCTTCCAGGTATCCCATTCCCATCATTATCTTACCCATGTAGACAGTAAACATGCTATTCTTCATGCCCCAAACCACACAGCTTCCGCTGTGAGATACGAAACAAATTGGCTGTTGGTACATACAGTATTATACATGTTTCCTCTGGTTAAGCGTATTCTTTCATCACACGTTGGCTTTTTGCTGATGCTGTTTGGTTGTGATTGGGGGGGCCAGGTTGAGTCTTTATTTACCCGAGCAGGAGATATCGATGCCTCTCTGCCGCAGGAGATCAATGGAGAGTTGCAAAATCAATATATGCTATTGATGGCTGTTTGGCTGGAGTAGAAGGAAAACGACAAAGGACACCAGTACATTGTGAGGAATTACTCCTTCCCGCTTCATAATTTCCTTCTTTTCTGCCCCCCCGATTCACTTTCTTGCTTTTTTCTTCTTCTTCAAGAAAGGCTCTCATGTTATCATTGCCATGCATGTCTCTTTGTTGGTCTTTCTTCTTGCAGCTTGTTAAAGTTGTGCGTTCAGCTCCATCTGCTCTAGAGAGGAGTAGTGCTGGAAAGATACTTCAGTGGGAACTTTGAATACAGCCTCAAACAAAGCTGCTGGCATGAGGGCCCGGTAGCCAGTCAATATAAAGGCTACGGTTCTTCGTACAGTCGAACTAGAGACTACAGCCTACAGGCCCAGATATTTGAGCACTGAAGTGTTCAAGGCTATATGTGATGATACAGACACACTAAAGGCTGTAGGGCTTTGTACAGTACAGAAGGACTGATGGCAATAAGCCTTGATAAACACATGCTAGGTAGAGGCTAAGGACCTGGATACAGTAGCAGTACTCTCTGCACTGGGCCCATAGCAGTCTCTCCGAGTTTGCTTACACTTCCCTGGTCATGGAGTACAACAAGTCTGGGCACTGTTCGGTGTGTCAACAAGCACCTCACTCATCTAATCAACACTTCCCCCAGTCACAACCCCACTGACAGGGGCCTGGGGAAGACTCCTGGGTAGTGGCCGCAGCCTTGTTACCAAACCTGTCCCTTGCAGCGGTGGCCTGATCAAAGTGACAGAGCCTGGTCTGGCGGAGGGGAAGTGAGGGCTGCTGTCACCCTGTCTGTCCCGCTGACGGCCCCTCTGCCAGGCAGGGGAGAGAAGGGGAGAGTGAGGGTGGGACCAGAGCGTCTCTGGGATGTCATTCAGTTGGGCGGCGGATGACAGAACAGGCCATTAAGGATTGGATTGGCTTCACAGACCATTAGACAAGGTAGGCATCATACTGTCAGCCTCACAGCCACGCCACACAGAGCACTGAGTAATGATGAGGTAGGGAGGTAGACAGAGAGGGAGTGAGAGGGTGAGAGGAAGAAGGAAGAGAGAAAGGTATAGGTTTCAGAGACCCACAAATGGCAGAGCTCTGCAGAATGGTGTCACAGAAACATTCTTCTCTCCACATACAATCTGAAAGCTATGTCTCTGTCCATCTGTCTGTCTCCTATATTATTGCTCTTCTCCGTTCTTCTGTTGGACTCTATCTCTCTCCTCCCTGTGTTCCTCTCTCTCTCCCTCTTCTGTGCCATATTCTAAAACAGATACGCACACACACTGACCGTGCTGACATACAGGCATCATCTACATACAATGCTTTTTATGATATGGTTAAGTTTTGAAGTAGTAAGACTTCTCTAAAGCAATTAAAAATAAACATATGCCTTGACTTATACAGTATTTTATCCAGCTAGCAATGTACTCTAAATCTTCACTGATCTCAATAGCGACAAATAAAAGTGTGAACATTGAAATGCACACTACTAGATTGTCTACCAATGGGAACTGTTAAACATGATCTGCCTCACATGTTGACCAGCCAATTGCCTCAAAACAATAGCACAAACACACAAAGCAAAAACAAGGATAGCGACAAAAAGCTATCTGGCGCCTTGTTAAAATCTCTCCTCGGTACGTGGAGCTAAGTCTCAGGATGGCCCCGACTTCCCTCCAGTCATTATTAAAGAGAGAGACAGGAGCCTATAGGAATCCGGTGGAGGCCTCAGCACGCATCACTTCTCTTCTGCTCCTAACTGTGTACTCTCAGCCCTCCACCAACTCCTACAGGGCCTATTTACAGCACAGGCAGTGGATTGTGTTGGCTGCACGCTAATGTTTCCAAACACTCCTTTGAATGCCTCTCCTCCATTCCTCCCCCCCTTCCCTCCTCAGCTCTCTGGTTTTTACTGACCCCTCGACCCAGGAGAGCTGTCTCGTTGCAGTGGGGGCTCGGGGCCCTGACGAGGACAGACCCTGCCAGGGAGAGACAGGACACACGCCAGATCTGTATATACTCCTCCCATCCTCCCTTCTGCTCTCTAACAAAGGGAGAGAAACTTATCTCCTCCTCCTTTCATTCCCAGACTTGTCTTTTTGTGTGGATTCCTTCAAGTGGCTCCGCAGGCCTTCCCTTGGGAGGGGATGAAAACAGGTTGGAAAACTATGAAAAAGAAAAGGAAAAATGCTTCTTCTGCACAATTTAAATCCAAACAACAGATGTGAGGGTTCTGTAAACAGGGAGAAAAGCTGATGGCTAGATATTTCAGATGAAGAGAGAGAGAGAGAGAGAGAGAGAGAGAGAGAGAGAGAGAGAGAGAGGGAGGGAGGGAAAGAGTGAAAGGGATAAAAAAAACAGTAGGGTTTTGTTCATTGGGCGGGATGTTTTTTGATTAACTATGGCACACATTATAGGCCTGGGATCCATAGGTTTTTCACCTTCCGAACCTCTGAATTTGAAAGACTCTGCACTATGCAGTGCTCGGCACAACAACGCATTTACACAAGCATTTATTTAATCATGTTCTTTTCTTTTCCGTGCAGCTTTTACAATCTCAACCCCCAACCCCCTCTGTGTTTCTGTTTATTTTCCATACTTTTGAAAACTAGCAGTTTTGCTGAAATGTAATTTGTTGCGATGGTAGTCACTTGTGTTATTCCCTGCTGCTGCTGTATCTTGAATACTAAATGAGCGGAGCTCCGTTGAATAATGATCAAGCATAGTGCAGGCAGCAGACTTGTGGATCAGAGCATAGTTATCGCCAGTCCACAGGACACAGACGAATGAAAGATATGTGCATGGTTTAGACCATGAGAACACATAATTGCGGGGGTGGTTTCTATCTGAACAAGCGTATCATATCTTCCCAGTTAAAAACAACATGCTATATATCTGTGGTTTGTAAATGCCCCAAAACCATGGCCCTATGTTACACCTTGAGGGATGAACTCTTGCCCTGGTTTGGTGAGCTGAAGATACACTGTAGGGACGTTGTCTTACTTAATGTCACTCAAGACTTTCCTTTATACCAGGATCCAGACCAAGGTTTTTACTTATACTTCTGTGGCAAATTACATTGTAAAAGGGGCAGTGCAATTATTATTATTTTATAAATGTTTTATTTGACCTTTATTTTGACAGGGATGTCATACTGAGACTATGATCTCTTTTACAGATGAGCCCTGCATAAATACATCAAACACATACAATATACAATATACAAAATGACAAAACATATTACGAAAAACAGACACCTTTATGAAAATAGAGGTCTCGATCATGACTCTGAACTGACCAAGGGGGACCAGAACATCTCATTTCAGAGGGCTCTGTGAGTTGTTCCACATAAAGGGTGCAAAAAGACTAAAAGCATCTTTACCCAACTCTGTGGAGACTGAAGTGACCTCCAGTGTTATCCAAACCTGAGACCGGGTTTGGTCATTTGGAAGTGTTTTGTAGATAAACACAAGAAAATGTTGCCCTCTCCTTACATACAAAAAGGCCCAACCCACTTTTTGATACAAAACACAATGGTGAGTTCTATAACCATCACCAGTAATAAACCTAAGGGCACAATGGAAAACAGCATCTAGTGGTTGAAGTGTAGATGCTGCTGCATGCATATAGGTCATATCCCCATAATCTAAAATAGACATAAAAGTGGCCTGGACAATTTCCTTCCTATTAAAAAAAGCCAGACATGCATTTGTTTCTGTAAAAGAAACCAACCTTAAACTTCAAATTCTTCACCAGATTAATGACATGTTTTTTAAATGACAGTTTGTCATCAAGCCAGATACCAAGATATTTGTAGGAAAGAACTTGCTTAATTTTTATACCGTTCACACCAGTCATTACAAATATATTTCAGTCTGGGTTATGGGACCTGACCTAGAACAAAGCATGCATTTTGTTTTGTTTGCATTTAGCACTAACTTTAGATCCAATATTGACGTCTGTAGTGCTTGAAAATCAGACTTCAAATGTGAAAAGGCTTGGCCAACAGATGGAGCAATGGAAAACAACACTGTATCATCTGCATACAAATGTATTATTATTTTTATTTTTTATACAGCATTACCAATGTTATTTATATAGATTGTAAACAGTAATGAGCCGAGTATCAAACCTTGGGGCACCTCTTTATTTAACTCAAGGAACTCAGATTTGACCCCATCTAACATGATGGCCTGAGTTCTGTCATTGATATAATTATGCATCATTACCCAATCCTATCGAGGACAGCTTGTTCAACATAATGACATGGTCTACAACATGGCGGCACAATTCTTATTCAATTATGAAAGTCACATTCTTTTTGTTATGTCTTTGTTTTAGCATGGTCAGGGCGTGAGTTGGGTGGGTAGTATATGTTCTTTTTTCTATGTTGTGGTTTTGTGTTTGGCCTGGTATGGTTCTCAATCAGAGGCAGGTGTCGTTCGTTGTCTCTGATTGAGAATCATACTTAGGTAGCCTTTTCCCACCTGTGTTTTGTGGGTGATTATTTTCTGTTCTGTGTTTTTCTTCACCGTACAGGACTGTTCGTTTGTCGTTTTTTTTTCTTCCCCCAGTGTTCAGTTGTTTCATTAAAGAATATGAACACTTACCACGCTGCGCATTGGTCCTCCTCTTCTTCCACCCACGACGAGCGTTACAGAGAGGAAGTAGGCACAAACCAGTTGTGATAAACTTATCTTTATTTCTCCTGTAGGGCTTTTTATCATACACTTTCATCACTCATGAAAACATTTAGTGGTCATTGCTTCTTAAATGGTTTTGACCACCCAAGGACTGATATACTAACAGCGTCATTTCAATTACAGGTGTGGCTTTAGTGTGCAATCCAAAGTATTGAGGTGCATGAGGTGTTATACAATAGCTAAAAGAACAATTGCCATACAAGGAACCATTTATTGGGGCTTTAAAAAAGGGTTAGAGTCCTGAGTATTTCCTGTCTAACTTTGGGAGTTAACCAATCAGAAAGGTTACTTACACTGACAAGCATTTGTGGGAAGGGCCCCCTGGAGTTTTCAGGCACGTTGACTGGTGGAATCACCCAGTCCCTCTTCTGTCTCCGCAGCCCCTTGGAGCTTATCTCCTGTTGCCTGGGAAACATGATGACAGTGGGTGGAGCCTGGAACTCTGGTGGTGCTTTGACCTCCTCTTTCTCCTTCCTCTCCCCTCCTTTTCCCTCTTCCTCTGTGACCTGAAAGACATGACAAAAAGGACAAAGATACAGTTGAGCGGGTTGCTATGTGATAAAATGTGCCTGTGTGATTTACACCCCTATTCCCCCAGCACGGCCAGGGACACTGAGTCATTCTCTATCCACAGGCTAGTGTTCTCATCAGGAAAACGATGGCTACAAAGATCCTCCACTCCCTTATGTGATAAATATATACTCATTAGTCTTGTTGTTAAGGATGTCTTGATTGTAATCAGCGAGGGGGGTTTGGTGGGGTGCAATCAAGTGAGATGCAGTATCAGCAAAGTTTGAATTGCATTGGCGGAGTATAAGCAGCTGTTGAGATACAAAATTACAAAGTAAATACAACGTAAATGCAGTATTTAATTTATTCAACATTTGAATAAATTCAAAACTCTGGGTGCATCTAATAAACACATTTTTCCAGGGTCAAGTATAAAGTTAGATAAGTCGCACATTTGCGCATTTTCTTGGTTCGATATCTAATCAAATATCCGACAAGCCCGTAACAAGCTGACATAAGTCACGTCAACATTCATGTATGTGTATCTGGGGGCTGCTGTATGACGAAAACCAGTCTTGTAGCTTCTCAGGGTCGTGTCCTGTATGGATCGGAATCCACATGAATAATACAAGGCTATGCTAGGAGGAACACACTGTATCCTGTAAGTCTAGGGGATATGGTAACTCTGCTATTAACATGGAGAAAACGTGCAGAATGCACCTCTTGTCTTCAGTGTAAACTGACAAACCTCTGGGTTATAACACAAAGTATACACAGTTCAGTCAGAATCATCATCTCACCAAATCACTCAGCCCTCTAGCTCTTCCCCCTCTCAAACTGGCTTTTCATAACTCTCCATCTTTCCATTGCCATCTCTCTCTTGCCATCTTATTGTTTTTCCTCTCCTCCCTGTCGGCTGATCCTGACAGCCTGTCTCAATAATAACTATTCATCAGAAGCTGGGGAGTGCTATGCTGCTAGGTGGATGGAGTGTGAGACAGGTTAAGTGTGCTAGCAGGCTAGGATAATGCCTTGATAACGCCCTGTACCCCAGGTGTGCCTTATCTCTCCCCAGGTCTCACCAAATCATCTGCTCTCATGTTGCTCATTGTTCCAGGGCAGGGAGCAAATGATAGACATTTCCAGCTTAACGGGTGAGACTCGTTGCTTGCATGTGTGTGCACTCTCACGTATGTGAGAACAAACTCCGCTCCTCGGATAAGAGAGACAGGTCCAATCACCATTTCTTTGGACTTTTAAAGAGCCTTGTGTTTTAATACATATTCCGATATTTCATTTTATCTCGTCTCCCCTCACTACCTCCCTCCCTCGCTCTTTATACTTCTTGCTAATGTGTGGCCTTGCAGATTCCTTCTGGTAGTTAAAATTCAAGGGGAAACCCAGGAAGTATGCAGGAACAGGGGTACAACATTGAGAGTTGAGGGCTCTGGAACACCACAAGCTGTTTATTCTAATTACCGCCTCGTAGAACTTTCCACAGTCTATAAAACACGTGTGATTTTCTCTCTCCCCCCGTATGTATGCCCCGCTGTCTGGTTGCCTCCCAAGGTGGGCTGTACCTGCCAGTGCAAACAATGCTTTCAGGCTGAGTTCATTAGATGGAGGTCCAGGAGAAATGCTTTTCAAGCTGCATTAAAGGAAGCCTGTCTGTTGGAGGGGTTGGCATGTATAAGCTGTGTGTTTGGGGAATAGGAGAAAGGAGAGGGGAGGGACAATGCCCATGGGTAAACGTTTAGTGTTCAGTTTCTTCAATCCAGCTCCACATTTTAAACATCAGGTATGTCATGGAACACGAGAGGGAGGAGGATGAGGGTTTGGGGTGAAAAGGAGTGAGAAGAAGGGGAGCATGAGGGAGAAGGGAAGGAAAGGGTTGGTGGTTAACATGATGGAAAGAGAGAGGCGAGACATTTTTTGTCTGTCATTGCTTTCAAAAATATTTGGTCCATTTCGAGTTTAGAACGTTTGACGTTACAAATACTGTCCAATCTGTCTGGAGATGAGGATGTGGGAGTAGATCTTAAATTCCATGCTTACTTTGGTGACTCATCTATTTAGATTTCAGCCTGACATTAATAATTATTCCTGTATCCAACATCAACATCATGGGAATGAGTATAGTTGGTGCACTTCATCCCTCTACCACTAGTGGAGCTGCAGCCCTACATACAGCCCAAGCTCTGTGTCTCTGCCTAGGATGCTTCACGATCGAGAAATCACCAGTCCTCTAATCCAACCCTCCTCCTCCACAGTCTACCCTTCCAAACACGCATGTGACATGTGTCATCATATGTCATCATGTGCCATGTTGCCTGAACCAGATCCATATGGTGTGTTTTCAGGGGGACACCTCTCTCTCTCTCCGGCAACCAGTGCCAAGTGAAACACGTGTGTGTTCGCCAGCTATGAACATGGATCCAAACTGGATTCATCAGATGGAAAGGGGAGACAGATGTGCATTTGGTTCTGGACAAATGTATTATATTTCTTCAGCGGGAGGAGGGCTTAGTGGGCCTGACTGCAGGGGCAGGCTGCTCCAGTTCAGACTGCCACGGTGGGGGGACTAGGTAGGGGAGGGAGAAGGTTCTGGGGGTATTAGGGATTGGATCGGGGAGGGAGAGAGGATGATGGGAAGAGGAAGTTTGAAATAGGGGGTGGTTATATTAAGAAGCAGGTGTGACCCCCCTGTCTAAATAAGTCCATGTTCCAAATCCTTTCATCTGCAGATTCTAACAGGGTGAGTAAGTGTGTGTGTGTGTGTGTGTGTGTGTGTGTGTGTGTGTGTGTGTGTGTGTCTCTCTGTGAGAGAGGGTGAGAGCTCGGCATTCAACACCATAGTACCCTCCAAGCTCGTCATCAAGCTCGAGACCCTGGGTCTCGACCCCGCCCTGTGCAACTGGGTACTGGACTTCCTGACGGGCCGCCCCCAGGTGGTGAGGGTAGGCAACAACATCTCCTCCCCGCTGATCCTCAACACTGGGGCCCCACAAGGGTGCGTTCTGAGCCCTCTCCTGTACTCCCTGTTCACCCACGACTGCGTGGCCACGCACGCCTCCAACTCAATCATCAAGTTTGCGGACGACACAACAGTGGTAGGCTTGATTACCAACAACGATGAGACGGCCTACAGGGAGGAGGTGAGGGCCCTCGGAGTGTGGTGTCAGGAAAATAACCTCACACTCAACGTCAACAAAACTAAGGAGATGATTGTGGACTTCAGGAAACAGCAGAGGGAACACCCCCCTATCCACATCGATGGAACAGTAGTGGAGAGGGTAGCAAGTTTTAAGTTCCTCGGCATACACATCACAGACAAACTGAATTGGTCCACTCACACAGACAGCATCGTGAAGAAGGCGCAGCAGCGCCTCTTCAACCTCAGGAGGCTGAAGAAATTCGGCTTGTCACCAAAAGCACTCACAAACTTCTACAGATGCACAATCGAGAGCATCCTGGCGGGCTGTATCACCGCCTGGTATGGCAACTGCACCGCCCTCAACCGTAAGGCTCTCCAGAGGGTAGTGAGGTCTGCACAACGCATCACCGGGGGCAAACTACCTGCCCTCCAGGACACCTACACCACCCGATGTCACAGGAAGGCCATAAAGATCATCAAGGACATCAACCACCCGAGCCACTGCCTGTTCACCCCGCTATCATCCAGAAGGCGAGGTCAGTACAGGTGCATCAAAGCTGGGACCGAGAGACTGAAAAACAGCTTCTATCTCAAGGCCATCAGACTGTTAAACAGCCACCACTAACACTGAGTGGCTGCTGCCAACACACTGACACTGACTCAACTCCAGCCACTTTAATAATGGGAATTGATGGGAAATGATGTAAATATATCACTAGCCACTTTAAACAATGCTACCTTATATAATGTTACTTACCCTACATTATTCATCTCATATGCATACGTATATACTGTACTCTATATCATCGACTGTATCCTTATGTAATACATGTATCTCTAGCCACTTTAAACTATGCCACTTTGTTTACATACTCATCTCATTTGTACATACTGTACTCGATACCATCTACTGTATCTTGCCTATGCTGCTCTGTACCATCACTCATTCATATATCCTTATGTACATATTCTTTATCCCCTTACACTGTGTACAAGACAGTAGTTTTGGAATTGTTAGTTAGATTACTTGTTATTACTGCATTGTCGGAACTAGAAGCACAAGCATTTCGCTACACTCGCATTAACATCTGCTAACCATGTGTATGTGACAAATAAAATTTGTTTGGATTTGATTTGATTTGAGTGAGAGAGAGATAAATAACTCAGAAACAACACACACACACAATGCACACATCAATATATGACACACACACACACGCGCACGCACGCACGCACACACACACACACACACACACACACACACACACACACACACACACACACACACACACACACACACACACACACACACACACACACACACACACACACACACACACACAGGTGTGTCAGACTTGCAACATGTTCTTCCCTTCTCTAGCTCACACTCACACAGGCACATAAAGAACACACCCACAGACACACACAGACACACACACAGACTCATAGAGAACACACACACACACAGAACACACACGCAGACACATAGAGACACTCACAGAGACACATAAAGAATACACACACACACATAACACCCACAGAGACACATAAAGAATACACACACACACAGAACACACACAGAGACACATAAAGAACACACACACAGACACATAAAGAACACACACACAGACAAATAAAGAACACACACAGAGACACCCACAGAACACAAACACACAGAAAACAGACAGAGACACAAAGAACACACACAGACACAAAGAACACACACAGAGACGCATAAAGAACACACACACAGACACACATACAGAACACACACAGAGACACCCAGAGAACACACACACACAGAACACACACACAGACACATAAAAGACACATACAGAACACACAGACACATAAAGAACCAGTGTTGGAAAAAGTACCCAATTGTCATACTTGAGTAAAAGTAAAGATACCTTAATAGAAAATGAATCAAAAGTGAAAGTCACCAAGTAAAATACTACTTCAGTAAAAGTCTAAAAGTATTTGGTTTAAAATATACTTAAGAGTATCAAAAGTAAAATAATAATATTTTCACATTCCATTTATTAAGCATACCAGACGGCACAATTTTCTTTTTTTAAGGATTGCCAAGGGCACACTCCAACACTCAGACATCATTTACAAACAAATAATTTGTGTTTAGTGAGTCTGTCAGATCAGAGGCAGTAGGGATAACCAGGGATGTTCTTTTGAGAAGTGTGTGAATTTGACCATTTTCCAGTCCTGCTAAGCATTCGAAATATAATGAGTAGTTTTGGGTGTCAGGGAAAATGTATGGAGAAAAAGTACATAATTTTCTATAGGAATGTAGTGAAGTAAAAGTAAAAGTTGTCAAAAATATAAATTGTAAAGTACAGATTAGAGGTCGACCGATTAATCGGAATGGCCGATTAATTAGGGCCGATTTCAAGTTTTCATAACAATCGGAAATCCGTATTTCTGGGCACCAATCTTTTTATTTTTTAAATGTTTTTCATACCTTTATTTAATCTTTATTTAACTAGGCAAGTCAGTTAAGAACACATTCTTATTTTCAATGACGGCCTAGAACGGTGGGTTAACCACCTCGTTCAGGGGCAGAACGACAGATTTTCACCTTGTCAGCTCGGGGGAACCAATCTTGCAACCTTACAGTTAACTAGTCCAACGCAATAACGACCTGCCTCTCTCTCACTCCACAAGGAGACTGTTGCGCGAATGCAGTAAACTTCTCCCCTGATTGCTCAGTTTGGTCGGGCAGCCAGCTCTAAGAAGAATCTTGGTGGTTCCAAACTTCTTCCATTTGAGAATGAATGAGGCCACTGTGTTCTTGGGGACCTTCAATGCTGCAGACATTTTTTGGTACCCTTCCACGACACAATCCTGTCTCGGAGCTCTACGGACAATTTCTTCGACCTCATAGCTTGCTTTTTGCTCTGACATGCACTGTCAACAGTGGGACATTATATAGACATCATGTCCAATCAATTGAATTTACCACAGATGGACTCCAATCAAGTTGTAGAAACATCTCAAGGATGATCAATGGAAACAGGATGCACCTAAACTCGAGTCTCATAGCAAAGGATCTGAAAATATATGTTTCTGTTTTTTTTTTTTTTTTTTGCTTTATCACTATGTGTAGATTGATGGGGGAAAAAATTAATTTAATAAATTTTAGAGTAAGGCTGTAACATAACAAAATGTGGAAAAAGTGAAGGGGTCTGAACAGAATGCACTGTACACACACACGCATACACGTGCGCACACACACACACACACACACACACACACACACACACACACACACACACACACACACACACACACACACACACACACACTATATCCACAAACAGAAATGTACACTAAAACACACACACTTAACATATTCACACATGATCATACATTACCCCTCTCTCAGACACTCACACAGAAACAAACACCCATTCTTTCACACACACCCGCTGTGTGAACAGAAGTCAGTGAGTGTGAAATGGATGCGGCCCCCAGCTCCGGTACCACCAGTACCCAGCCAGCTGGCACCTATCCCGGCCTTCCCCTCTTCTCCCAGCCTCCCATTGCCCCGGCCCGCACACTTCGATATGAGTCAGCCCCTGGTGACACACACATCTGGAAGTTATTAATTCAAAAGCAGAGTGCCACAAAGCGCTATGTCTATAATGAAACATCACATTGTTCTCAGTGTCCTCGTTGTCTCCTCTGTCTATATAACAGCTTGCATTGGGGCGGCAGGTAGCCTAGTGAACTAGTAACCGAAAGGTTGCAAGATCGAATCCCCGAGCTGACAAGGTAAAACTATGTCGTTCTGCCCCTGAACAAGGCAGTGACAGTGGGGCACCTGTTTGAACTTGTTATCAGTATAAAAGGCACCTGTCCACAACCTCAAACAGTCACACTCCAAACTCCACTATGGCCAAGACCAAAGAGCTGTCAAAGGACACCAGAAACAAAATTGTAGACCTGCACCAGGCTGTGAAGACTGAATCTGCAATAGGTAAGCAGCTTGGTTTGAAGCAATCAACTGTAGGAGCAAATATTAGGAAATGGAAGACATACAAGACCACTGATAATCTCCCTCGATCTGGGGCTCCGCCCGGACAACTAAGGAGTGGCTTCGTAAGAAGCATTTCAAGGTCCTGGAGTGGCCTAGCCAGTCTCCAGATCTCAACCCCATAGAACATCTTTGGAGGGAGTTGAAAGTCTGTGTTGCCCAGCAACAGCCCCAAAACATCACTGCTCTAGAGGAGATCTGTATGCAGGAATGGGCCAAAATACCAGCAACTTACAGAAAACATTTGACCTCTGTCCTTGCCAACAAAGGGTATATAACAAAGTATTGAGATAAACTTTTGTTATTGACCAAATACTTATTTTCCACCATAATTTGCAAATAAATTCTTACAATGTGATTTTCTGGATTTTTTTTCTCATTTTGTCTGTCATATTTGAAGTGTACCTATGAGGAAAATTACAGGCCTCTCTCATCTTTTTAAGTGGGAGAACTTGCACAATTGGTGGCTGACTAAATACGTTTTTGCCCCACTGTAACTCACCTTCATTGAAAATAAGAATTTGTTCTTAACTGACTTGCCTAGCTAAATAAAGGTAAAATAAAATAAAAACTACAGCTGTAGTAGAATTCTTCACCTTCTTCAGTATCTAAGTTAAATAGTATGAATGTGTAATGGTCACAGTTAGGGTCTAAGACCTGCTCTTTAGTTCGACTGGCTATCTATGCCTCTTACTATGGTGTGGGATTTGGGTGTAAATTACCCGTGGAGCTCCCAGGGGTCATGAGCACTCGCACACATACGCCCTTGGACACAACACACTCTGGTCAAGGTACGGCAGCCATGGTGTGACCCCATCTTGGCTGCCCATAGTAAGAGGTCCTCTTGGTGAATCAGTGTCATGGCAGAGAATTTAATGACACATGGGCTCTTCTGGACATGGATAATTCTGGATGATCCTGTGATTCAGAGTGCCCAGGCTGCCTCTACCCCTCTCTGTTCCAGTGGGAAATGTGTTACCAGGTGGCAGGGAGACATGGGAATCACTGCACTGATTAGATGCTGGATAAACCAATGGGGTTCAGGGGAAGAGACAAGTCTAGGATCTCATGATATAGCCAGAGCTCAAAACCCACATTCACACTAACTCTGTTAATATATGCTGTTTCCTACCCTCCTAATCCTAAGAATACATTCCACTCCTTAGAATAGCCTTCACTTCTACTCTAAAGGGTTTAGATAAAGGCCATGCCTAGCCCTGATGAACTGAGTATCAGGGCTATAGTCAAGGCTGACTAGCTATGTGTGACAGTCTCTGTGTATGTCACACCCTGATCTGTTTCATCTGTCTTTGTGCTGGTCTCCACCTCCCTCCAGGTGTCGCCCATCTTCCCCATTATCCCCAGTGTACTTATACCTGTGATCTCTGTTTGTCTGTTACCAGTTCCTGTTGTTCGTCAAGCCTACCAGTGTTTTTCCCCTTGCTCATGTCTGTTTCTAGTTCCTGTTTTCTAGTTTTCCCAGTTTTGAACATTCTGCCTGCCCTGATCCTGAGCCTGCCTGCCGTTTCTGTACCTTGATTATTGACCTCTGCTTGCACTTACCCCGAGACTGTCTGCGGTTCTGTACCTTTTGGATTCTGATCTGGATTACTGACCTCTGCCTGCCCTTGAACTGTCGTTTTACCTGCCCCCTGTTCCAGTAATAAACTTTTGTTACTTTGACCTTGTCTGCATCTGCGTCTTCCCTAAAACGTGATAGTACGAACTGGCCATGACTGACCCAGCAGACTCGGACCAGCTCCGCAACGCCATCTCCTCCCAAGGAGCCACCATTGGAAGGCACGAGGAGTTGCTTCGTGGCCTCATAGACGGGGTCCAGACCTTGGCCGAATGCCATGACCGAGAATTGAACACATTTCTGGAGCAATTCTGCGGGTTGTTTGTTAAGCAGCCTACCACAACGGTAACGTCCCAGGCCCTCAGTAACCCAGCTGTTAGCAGCGTCGCCTCCCAAGACACACCGATTTCCCGGGAACCCCGCTTACCTCCCGCGGAACGCTTCGATGGAGAGTCGGGCACCTGTCGGGCATTTCTCACTCAGTGTTCTCTCATCATTAAGCTGCAGCCCTCCTCCTTCCCCTCAGACCGCTCTAAGATAGCGTACCTCAGGACGCTGATGTCCGCGAGGGCTCTCGCCTGGGTTACGGCAGTATGGGAACAACAGTTGGCCGTATGCTTCAATCTGGAGGAGTTTGTGGCGGAGGTGAAGAAAGTTTTGTGTTTGTGGCGGAGGTGAAGAAAGAGAGGCTGCCCGGAAGTTGCTCCAGCTTCGGCAAGACTCCTGCAGTGTGGTAGACTATCCGATGGATTTCCGCACGTTGGCAGCTGAGAGTGCCTGGAACCCGGAAGCGATGTTCGACATGTTCCTGCACGGAGTATCAGAGGAAGTAAAGGACGAGCTTGCAGCCCGGGAACTACCGACGGATCTCGACTCGCTCATCGCCTTGACCATTTTGGCGACTACAGAAAGGATGGAAGGAGAGGAGGTTCTATTTCTCTCGCCCGTCCAAGGCTTCCACATTGCCTCCGAGACATCCCGGAAGTCCCCGATGGCTCCGTTGCTGAGAGAACCTGAGGCTAACCAAGTTCCCCTGAGAGTCTCCGAAGTCTGCCAATTCACCTCTTCTTGAGCCAATGCAACTAGGCAGTGGCCACCTGTCCACTAAAAGACCAGACTGACCGGTAGCAGTGAGTACTCTGATGGGCCAAATGGATAACATTTCCTCTCCCCTTACTCGCACACCTTTTCATGCCATCTTGCTGTGGGGGAACCAGTCAAAATTCTCTGGGTACTGATCGACTCTGGGGCCGATGTGAGCTTTAAAGACGCTACCCTGGGATCCGAGCTTGGCATCCACATGGACGTTAGAGCGCTGGACAGGCGCTATATGGGCCGGGTCACACACAACACCACCCCCATCAACCTACGTGTGTCAGGGAACCCCAGCGAGACAATCCTATTTCTGCTAATTAATTCTCCTCAAGTTCCTGTGGTATTGGGATTCTCTTGGCTCCAGCGACACAATCCCATTATTGACTGGTCTGCTGGTGCCATCATGGGCTGGAGCCCGTTCTGCCACGCTCATTTCCTGAAGTCAGCGCAGCCTACCCCGGGACGTCTTCCTGGAGGCTGGGAAGTTGCCCCGGACCTCTACACCATTCCCGCGGAGTACCAGGACCTTCAGGAGGTGTTCAGTAAGGCCCAGGCCACTTCGCTTCCGTTGCACCAACCATATGACTGCGGGATCGACCTTCTCCCAGGCACCACTCTGCCCCGGGGAAGACTGTACTCTCTGTTGGGTCTGGAGACCAAGATAATGGAGACGTACACTAAGGACTCCCTAGATGCAGGGTTCATCCGTCCTTCTGCCTCCCCCAACACCAGATTTTTGTGATAGCAAAGAAGGGCGAGTTCCATCGCTCCACCATCCCCTTCCTGGATTACATCATTGCTGCAGGGAGTATACAGATGGATCCCGGGAAGGTGAGAGCGGTGGAGGATTGGTCCCAGCCTATGTCCAGAGAGCAACTGCAACGTTTCCTGGGATTCGCTAACTTCTATTGCCGCTTTATCCTGGTTACAGCACCCTGGCTTCTCCCCTGTCTGCACTCACCTCTCCCATGGATCCGTTCACATGGTCCCCAGCTGCAGACTGGGCGTTCCGGGATCTCTAACAACGTTCACCACAGCTCCCATCTTGGTTCATCCTGACCCGTCCCACCAGTTCATGGTGTAGGCCAATGCTTTGGATGTCGGAGTGGGGGCTGTCCTGTCCCAGCATTATGCCCTGGACCTCAAGTTACATCCCTGTGCCTTCTTCTCCCATCACCTCAACACCACAGAGAGGAACTACGATGAGGGGAATCGTGAGCTTCTCGCGGTGAAGATGGTGTTGGAGGAGTGGAGGCACTGGCTGGATGGGGCAGAACATCTGTTCATTGTGTGGACAGACCACAAGAACCTGGAATATCTCTGCACCGCCAAGCGTCTCAACTTCAGGCAAGCTAGGTGGGCCTTGCTTTTCACCCGGTTCAACTTCTCCCTCTCATACCGACCGGGATCCAAGAATGTCAAGCTGGATGCATTCTCATGCCGCTATAGCCCCAAGGATACACCTCCGGAACCCGAGACCATCCTTCTCACCAGCGTTCCCAGCCGAACCCCGGGGGGAGGCCAAATAACCTTCTGTTTGTCTCTGATGCTGTCCACTCCTCGGTTCTGGAGTGGGCCCACTCCTCTAAGCTTGCCTGCCACTCGGCCTCCCGTCGGTCCCTGGCCTTTGTGCGACAACGCTTTTGGTGGCCTACCATGGTTCCTGACGCCTCCACACTTGTCGCCGCATGCACGATCTGTGCACAGAACAAGACTCCCCGGCAAGCTCCGGCTGGTCTCCTTCAACCTCTGCCTGTTCCTCCTGTTCCTCCCTGGATTTTGTCAAGGGTGTTCCCCGTCTGATGGCAACACCGCCATCCTGACAGTAGTGGACCGGTTTTCCAAAGCCTCCCACTTCATTCCTCTCCCCAAGCTACCCTCTGCCAAAGAGACGGCCCAACTCATGGTGCAACAGATCTTCCGGATCCATGAACTCCCAGTGGACATGGTCTCTGACCGGAGTCCTCAGATCTTGTCCCGGTTCTGGATGGCGTTCTGCACACTCATTGGGTTATCGGCCAGCCTGTTCTCCGGGTTCCACCCCCAGTCCAATGGCCAGTCAGAGCGAGCCAACCAAGACCTGGAGATGACTCTTCACTGTCTGGTCTCTGCCAACCCCACCACCTGGAGCCAGCAACTTGTGTGAGTCAAATATGCCCACAACACCCTTCCTTGCTCTGCCAAGGTTCTCTCACCTTTTGAGTGTTCCCTGAGCTATCAGCCCCCACTCTTCCCGGAGCAAGAGGAAGAGGTCGGCATACCATCGGCCCAGATTTTTGTCCACCGCTGTCGTCTAACCTGGAAGAGAGCCCGGTCGGCTCTTCTCAAGACCACCTCCAGGTATTGACGACAAGCGGACTGATCTAATAGATCTGAAGGAAAATAACTTTAAGTTCTTACTGCAAATCTTTAAGAATTCTACCAACAAAAGGGTTGATGATCTGTTTAAGGATGTAATGTAATTTAAACACCGTTTGGAATTTACGCAGTCGGAGGTGAAGGAGCTAAAGGGCACGAATGTCTCCAGCCAGAATACATTCAGAACCATGTCTGAGGATTTCGCAATTCTCCAAACAACACTTGACAAGCACTCTTCCAAAGGAGCCCACATCGAAAACCAATTGAGGCTCAATAACATTTAATCAATTGAATTGAGGACAGAAAGACTGAAACTTGGCATGACACAGAAGTCAATGCCAAGAAAATCCTGGCAGATCAACTCAAACTGGATCCTAAACTCATCAAGATGGAGATGGCGCACAGGAATGGCACTTTGTTCCCCTCTGGATGGCCCAGATCTATAGTGGTGAAACTGCTCAGGTTCAAAGACAAGGGGGAAATTCTCAGGAGAACCAAGTGCCTGAAGGGAACCAAAATCTTCATCAATGAAGACTTCTCTGAAAAGGTACGAGTCAAAAGAAAGGAACTGCTGCCATGACTAATTGAAGAACGAAAAAAAGGCAACATCACATACCTGAGGTATGATCAGCTGATTGACCCCCCTCCCCGTAGGCCTTTGGCAAGTGATTCCACTATAATCAACTGATTTGACACACACAAACCCACACATATTTACTACACTTTTTTTCATGTGTTTCACCTAACCTCATGACCAAAAACATACATTGATCTATATGTCATAACCCTCTGAAGTCTTCAGCGGTGTTATGTGGACTGTGTCAATGCGCATTCCATAGGAAGTGCACCCCTATTGATAAAACTAACACAAATGTGTGGTTGTATTGGACATGTGAGACATGCACTTCTATATTTCCGTTCCACTGTCTGGATGATTCTGACTGTGTATCTCTCTTAGTTGGGCAGGATATCGACCCTGATAACATGCTCTTCAACCCATTAGATATTAATGAAGCAAATTATAAATATAATGATTGTGTTGATCCAGATTTACATTTCCTGAGATTTACCAGAGATGAGTCTTCCTAAAAATCATGACCATCTTGTTCATTATCTGTCTTCTCGCAATCATGGATTTTCCATTGTTGCCCTTTCAGAAACAAGGTTGACTCAAGAGACAAGCATGCTTTATGAAATGTCACCTTACAATAATGTTCACCACTGTTGAACCTCAAGAGTGGGAGGAGTGTCCATTTTAGTTTATAAACATTTTCAATTATTTGTAAGAGAGGACCTCAAACTCACATTGATGTTGCATCTCTTTTCATAGATGTTCCCTCCTGTTCATATTTTGGTGATGAAAAAGTGGTAATTGCATGCATCTATCGGCCACCCGATTCTGATATCCTTGCATCAACCTTGAATATGATTAATAATAATGGTAAAATTGGGTGATTACAACATAAACCTATTTAAATCTGACTTTTTGAATACTTTATCCCCCAGCTATCTGTATCCCCTCACCTATAAGACCACAAGACTGACCAGTTCATCTGTATCCCCTCACCTATAAGACCACAAGAGTGACCAGTTCATCTGTATCCCCTCACCTATAAGACCACAATAGTGACCAGTTCATCTGTATCCCCTCACCTATAAGACCACAGAGTGACCAGTTCATCTGTATCCCCTCACCTATAAGACCACAGAGTGACCAGTTATCTGTATCCCCTCACTTATAAGACCACAGAGTGACCAGTTCATCTGTATCCCCTCACCTATAAGACCACAGAGTGACCAGTTCATCTGTATCCCCTCACCTATAAGACCACAGAGTGACCAGCTATCTGTATCCCCTCACCTATAAGACCACAGAGTGACCAGCTATCTGTATCCCCTCATCTATAAGACCACAGAGTGACCAGTTCATCTGTATCCCCTCACCTATAAGACCACAGAGTGGCCAGTTCATCTGTATCCCCTCACCTATAAGACCACAGAGTGACCAGCTATCTGTATCCCCTCACCTATAAGACCACAGAGTGACCAGTTCATCTGTATCCCCTCACCTATAAGACCACAAGAGTGACCAGTTCATCTGTATCCCCTCACCTATAAGACCACAGAGTGACCAGTTCATCTGTATCCCCTCACCTATAAGACCACAAGAGTGACCAGTACATCTGTATCCCCTCACCTATAAGACCACAGAGTGACCAGCTATCTGTATCCCCTCACCTATAAGACCACAGAGTGACCAGTTCATCTGTATCCCCTCACCTATAAGACCACAAGAGTGACCAGTACATCTGTATCCCCTCACCTATAAGACCACAGAGTGACCAGCTATCTGTATCCCCTCACCTATAAGACCACAGAGTGACCAGTTCATCTGTATCCCCTCACCTATAAGACCACAGAGTGACCAGTTCATCTGTATCCCCTCACCTATAAGACCACAGAGTGACCAGTTCATCTGTATCCCCTCACCTATAAGACCACAAGAGTGACCAGTACATCTGTATCCCCTCACCTATAAGACCAGAGTGACCAGCTATCTGTATCCCCTCACCTATAAGACCAGAGTGACCTGTTCATCTGTATCCCCTCACCTATAAGACCACAGAGTGACCTGTTCATCTGTATCCCCTCACCTATAAGACCACAGAGTGACCAGTTCATCTGACACCCTTATTGATAATATTTTTACTAATTATTTGAATAATATGGCTAATGTTATAATGACATTTCTGACCACTTTCCAATTTTCCACTTCTCTTTGGCAGCTGGAAAGGAACAGATGGGAATGATTAGTACTATTAAGGGTAGAATATTTAACAAAAGTAATCGTGAGTGCTTTAAGATGTTGATTGATGATATTTCATGGGAATTTATTTATAATCAAGCCGATGTGGAGTCTGCTTACCAGACTTTTCTCACATCTTTCAATTCTGTATTTCAGCACTGCTTTCCCAAAGTAAGAGAGCAGCAAATGGGTCCTGGAAACCTTGCATTACAACCGGTCTCAAAAAATAACCTTTCTCAAAAAGTATAAGAACAAATTTACTCATCTACTTAGGATATCCCCAAAACTATATTTTACTAACAAATTCCAAGAATCCTTAAATAATATAAAGTTAACTTGGAAAATCATTAATCAACTGTTGAATAAGAAAAAGTAATCTACAACTATACCATCTCAATGCATTGTTGGAAATAAGACCTATAGTGATCCTGATGGAATTTCATGTGAATTTAATAAAGTTTTTGTGAATGTGGGTTCTTCTCTGTCAAAGAAAATAGAGAAAACGAATGAAATCCCTTGGATTGATCCCTTCCCTTGGAAATCCCTTCCCTTCTCTGCTTCAGTTTGATACTCCTGGTGTAATGGATGTGGTGAAGGTAAATGGTAACTTAAATATATCAGCAGCACGTCATGATGAGAATAGTACTTCTTCGGTAAAATCAGTGTCTTCCTCGATTACTGAGCCTCTAATAAACATATTCACCAAATCAATGCAAACTGGTGTTGTTATTGATATTGGTATTCCTAAAGATTTGAAAATTGCCAAGTTATCCCCTTCTATAAATCTGGGCATCCCAGATCGTTTACAAACTTTCGCCCAATATCTGTACTATCATGTTTTTCTGAAATCCTAGAAAAATGTATATATAAGAGAATGTTGAAACATTTAAATCAACACTGTATTCTATATGAGCAACAATACATTTGCAAGACTAGCCACCTCCTCTAATTACCTGGCTCCATCTGCACCTTTGTTTAAGAAACTTACTATCAAGACAACAAGGTGACATAGCATATATGTGGTATGAAAAACTGATTGTTCACCCTCCCCCATGGAGATAGGAGGAGCGACAGACACAAGTAATTCCATCCCACACACACACACTGACTGAGTATCTCTCTCTCAGATTCCAACTGCTGATTCATGTTTGGACATTTAAATACTGTAAATCTACCAAAGAAAGGTCTGTTAATTGCTCCCTTAAATATATTCAGTTTAAGGAACAAAATTCCTAAAATATGCTGTCTAGTGCATTCAAAGAATATTCATGTATTGGCAAAATCTCACTTGGACTCTTCTTTTGAGGATGCTGAGATCTCTATACATGGATATAATTTGTTCAGGAGGGACAGAAATAGAGATATGGTGGTGGAGTTGCAGTTTAAATCCAGAACAATATTCCAGCAACATAACGTAAGGACTTAATGGGGTGGCAGGTAACCTATTGGTTAGAGAGTTGGACGAGTAACCGAAAGGCTAAAAGATCAAATCCCTGAGCTGACAAGGTAAAAATCTGTCGTTCTGCCACTGAACAAGGCAGTTAACCAACTGTTCCTAGGCCATCATTGAAAATAAGAATTTGTTCTTAACTGACTTGCCTAGTTAAATAAAGGTAACAAATAAATGTTGAGCGCTATAGGTGCATTTACACATTTTACACCTATACTAGTTGGTTGCTGCTATAGGCCACTGAGATGATGATGTGAAGTCGGAAGTTTACATACACTTTAGCCAAATACATTCAAACTCAGTTTTTCACAATTCCTGACATTTAATCCAAGTACAAATTCCATGTCTTAGGTCAGTTAGGATCACCACTTACTTATTTTAAAAATGTGAAATGTCAGAATAATAGTAGAGAGAATGACTTATTTTAGATTCATTTCTTTCATCACATTCCCAGTGGGTCAGAAGTTTACATACACTCAATTAGTATTTGGTAGCTTTGCCTTTAAATTCTTTACCTTGGGTCAAACATTTTGGGTAACCTTCCACAAGCTTCCCACAATAAGTTGGGTGAATTTTGGCCCATTCCTCCTGACAGAGCTGGTGGAACTGACTCAGGTTTGTAGTCCTCCTTGGTCACTTTTTCAGTTCTGCCCGCACATTTTCTATGGGATTGAGGTCAGGGCTTTGTGATGGCCACTCCAATACCTTGACTTTATTGTGCTTAAGCCATTTCGCCACAACTTTGGAAATATGCTTGGGGTCATTGTCAATTTGGAAGACCCATTTGCGACCAAGCTTTAACTTCCTGACTGATGTCTTGAGATGTTGCTTAAATATATCCACATCATTTTCCTGCCTCATGATGCCATCTATTTTGTGAAGTGCACCAGTCCCTCCTGCAGCAAAGCACCCCCACAACATGATGCTGCCACCCCCGCGCTTCACAGTTGGCATGTTCTTTGGCTTGCAAGCCACCCCCTTTTTCCTCCAAACATAACGATGGTCATTATGGCCAAACAGTTCTATTTTTGTTTCATCAGACCAGAGGGCATTTCTCCAAAAATTACGATCTTTGTCCCCATGTGCAGTTGCAAACCGTAGTCTGGCTTTTTTATGGCAGTTTTGGAGCAGTGGCTTCTTCCTTTATGAGCGGCCTTTCAGATTATGTCAATATAGGACTCGTTTTACTGTGAATATAGATACTTTTGTACCTGTTTCCTTCAGCATCTTCACAAGGTCCTTTGCTGTTGTTCTCGGATTGATTTGCACTTTTCGCACCAAAGTGCGTTCATCTCTAGGAGACAGAACGCGTCTCCTTCCTGAGCGGTATGACGGCTGCGTGATCTCATGGTGTTTATACTTGCGTGCTATTGTTTGTACAGATGAACGTGGTACCTTCAGGCGTTTGGAAATTGCTCCCAAGGATTAACCAGATTTTTATTCTGAGGTCTTGGCTGATTTCTTTTGATTTTCCCATAATGTCAAGCAAAGAGGCACTGAGTTTGAAGGTAGGCTTTGAAATACATCCACAGGTACACCTCCAATTGACTCAAATGGTGTCAATTATCTTATCAGAAGCTTCTAAAGCCATGACATCATGTTCTGGAATTTTCCAAGCTGCTTAAAGGCACAGTCAACTTAGTGTATGTAAACTTCTGACCCACTGAAATTGTAATACAGTGAATTATAAGTGCAAGAATCTGTCTTTATACAGTTATTAGAAAAATGACTTGTGTCATGCACAAAGCAGATGTCCTAACTGACTTGCCAAAACTATAGTTTGTTATTAAGGAGACATTTGTGGAGTGGTTGAAAAACAAGTTTTAATGACTCCAACCTGAAGGGAATGTACACTTCCGACTTCAACTGTATTTAAATAAGCTATTTCTGTTTTTATATATACATTTGAACATTTTCTAAAAATCTATTTTCACTTTGTCATCATGGGGTATAGTGTCTAGATTGATTAAGGAAAAATGTATTTAATCAATTTTAGAATAAGGCTGTAACATAACAAAATGTGGAAAGAGGGAAGGGGTCTGAATACTTTATGAATTCACTGTATACACTCTTTTAAAAAAAGGGTTCCAAAAGTGTTCTAAAATGGTTCCTCAGCTGTCCTTATAGGATAAACGTTTTTGGCTCCAGGCAGAACCCCGTTCTAGGTACAACCCTTTTGGCTTCAATGTAGAACCCTCTGTGGAAACACATTCACACACTGGACAGACAGGCACAAATGCAAACAAAAACACACTATACACAACACCCATTATTTCAGTCTTAACAATGTATCACACATGTCCCCTTGACCCAGGAACACACATCCCTGACACCCAACAGATTCTTCCCTGAGGAGACTAAATCCCACAAGTCATTGCACATCTCCTGTCTGTGTTCCCCAGGCTCTATTTTAACAAACCTAACACAATGATCAATCCAAATGCTGGTAGTTGCGCTATAGGTGTCCGGGGGGGGGGCTGCTTGCTGGCCAACTTGCTCCATGGCTAAATATGTGGTTGCTTCAAGTTGTGTACACTACCGGTCAGATGTTTTAGAACACCTACTCATTCAACGGTTTTTCTTTATTTTTACTATTTTCTACATTGTAGAATAATAGTGAAGACATCAAAATTATGAAATAACACACATGGAATCATGTAGTAACCAAAAAAGTGTTAAACAAATCAAAATATCTGTTATATTTGAGATTCTTCAAATAGCCACCCTTTGCCTTAATGACAGCTTTGCACACACATGGCATTCTCTCAACCAGCTTCACCTGGAATGCTTTTCCAACAGTCTTGAAGGAGTTCCCACATATGCTGAGCACTTGTTGGCTGCTTTTCCTTCACTCTGCGGTCCAGATCATCCCAAACCATCTCAACTGGGTTGAGGTCGGGTGATTGTAGAAGCCAGGTCATCTGAAGCAGCACTCCAGCACTCTCCTTCTTGGTCAAATAGCCCTTACACAGCCTGGAGGTGTTTTGGGTCATTGTCCTGTTGAAAAACAACTGATAGTCCCACTAAGCGCAAACCAGATGGGATGGCGTATCGCTGCTGAATGCTGTGGTAGCAATGCGGGTTAAGTGTGCCTTGAATTCTAAATAAATCATTGACAGTGTCACCAGTAAAGCACCATCACACCTCCTCCTCCATGCTTCACGGTGGGAACGATAGATGCAGAGATCATCCGTTCACAAAGACACAGCGGTTGGAACCAAAAATTGCAAATTTGGACTCCATCGGTCTAATGTCCATTTCTCGTGTTTCTTGGCCCAAGCAAGTCTCTTCTTATTTTTGGTGTCCCTTAGTAGTGGTTTCTTTGCAGCAATTCGACCATGAAGGCCTGATTCACCCAGTCTCCTCTGAACAGTTGATGTTGAGAATGCCTTCAAGGTGACTACCTCATTCCAGGTGACTATGCTGGTTGAGAGAATGCTAAGTGTGCAAAGTTGTCATCAAGGCAAAGGGTGGCTACTTATAAATATATTTTGATTTGATTAACACTTTTTTGGTTACTACAGGATTCCATATGTGTTATTTCATAGTTTTGAATATAGTATAATATAGAAAATAGTAAAAAATTGTTTAAAAAATAGTAAAAATAAAGAAAAACCTTGGAATGAGTAGGCGTGTCCAAACTTTTGACTGGCACTGTACATCTATGAACAGAGTGATTCTCATACCTGATTGCTTGGTGGTGAGGGAGTGGGTTGCCCCATCAGGGCCAGTTTGACCGTGGTCTCCCACACGTGTGGACCGCTGGCAGTGACCGTGAACTGGACCGGTGCGGTCAGGCTGGTCACCTCTCTCTGGGCGTAGATGGACCCGTCAGCGCCAATGCTGAACCTGGGGTCACTGCTCTGAAAGACCACCCCCTCATTCGCCATACAGTCATCAAAACTCACTGGAGAGAGAGAGAGAGAGAGAGAGAGAGAGAGAGGGGGGGAGGGGGGGAAGAGAGATACGTTTTGACTGGAACATATTCTTAATACTACTAATACATGGTCCGCATTATCATATGTGAATGATTATTCATTCATGGCCGTGGATACCATGCTTATTCACTAAAAAGGTATGAATACAGCAGTGTGAAATTTTGCACTGAGCTGTTTGATGTTGTCTCCCCTCCCCTCCATACATCCTCATCTCTCCCCCCTGCCTGCCTGTCTTTCTGTGGACTTAACCCAGACATTATGTTTGGAGAAATAGCAATGATAATTTCACAACTTTCCTTAAGGAACAGGGTAGAAATGAGTTGTGCTTCACGTTAACATCTCAACCTCTGTTGGAGAGTGAAGAATAGGCTTATATACTGTACAGCACATATAGACTTACAGTATAGATTAGAATGCATAGTATTTGGTCAAAACACAAAACTCTGATACAAATATGACAAGTTAATGGACAGTGTAAGAACTTGGACGCTTGGCCACAAATAAACACACCAACCTGGATACAACCCTTAGCCGTGGTATATTGGCCATATAGCGCAAACACAGTGGTGCCTTATTGCTATTATAAACTGGTTACCAATGTAATTAGAGCAGTAAAAATACATGTTTCGTTATACCCGTGGTATACGGTCTGATATATATATATATATATATATATATATATATATACAGTGCCTTGCGAAAGTATTCAGCCCCCTTGAACTTTGCGACCTTTTGCCACATTTCAGGCTTCAAACATAAAGATATAAAACTGTATTTTTTGTGAAGAATCAACAACAAGTGGGACACAATCATGAAGTGGAACGACATTTATTGGATATTTCAAACTTTTTTAACAAATCAAAAACTGAAAAATTGGGCGTGCAAAATTATTCAGCCCCCTTAAGTTAATACTTTGTAGCGCCACCTTTTGCTGCGATTACAGCTGTAAGTCGTTTGGGGTATGTCTCTATCAGTTTTGCACATCGAGAGACTGACATTTTTTCCCATTCCTCCTTGCAAAACAGCTCGAGCTCAGTGAGGTTGGATGGAGAGCATTTGTGAACAGCAGTTTTCAGTTCTTTCCACAGATTCTCGATTGGATTCAGGTCTGGACTTTGACTTGGCCATTCTAACACCTGGATATGTTTATTTTTGAACCATTCCATTGTAGATTTTGCTTTATGTTTTGGATCATTGTCTTGTTGGAAGACAAATCTCCGTCCCAGTCTCAGGTCTTTTGCAGACTCCATCAGGTTTTCTTCCAGAATGGTCCTGTATTTGGCTCCATCCATCTTCCCATCAATTTTAACCATCTTCCCTGTCCCTGCTGAAGAAAAGCAGGCCCAAACCATGATGCTGCCACCACCTTGTTTGACAGTGGGGATGGTGTGTTCAGGGTGTTGCTTTTACGCCAAACATAACGTTTTGCATTGTTGCCAAAAAGTTCAATTATGGTTTCATCTGACCAGAGCACCTTCTTCCACATGTTTGGTGTGTCTCCCAAGTGGCTTGTGGCAAACTTTAAACGACACTTTTTATGGATATCTTTAAGAAATGGCTTTCTTCTTGCCACTCTTCCATAAAGGCCAGATTTGTGAAATATACGACTGATTGTTGTCCTATGGACAGAGTCTCCCACCTCAGCTGTAGATCTCTGCAGTTCATCCAGAGTGATCATGGGCCTCTTGGCTGCATCTCTGATCAGTCTTCTCCTTGTATGAGCTGAAAGTTTAGAGGGACGGCCAGGTCTTGGTAGATTTGCAGTTGTCTGATACTCCTTCCATTTCAATATTATCGCTTGCACAGTGCTCCTTGGGATGTTTAAAGCTTGGGAAATCTTTTTGTATCCAAATCCGGCTTTAAACTTCTTCACAACAGTATCTCGGACCTGCCTGGTGTGTTCCTTGTTCTTCATGATGCTCTCTGCGCTTTTAACGGACCTCTGAGACTATCACAGTGCAGGTGCATTTATACGGAGACTTGATTACACACAGGTGGATTGTATTTATCATCATTAGTCATTTAGGTCAACATTGGATCATTCAGAGATCCTCACTGAACTTCTGGAGAGAGTTTGCTGCACTGAAAGTAAAGGGGCTGAATAATTTTGCACGCCCAATTTTTCAGGTTTTGATTTGTTAAAAAAGTTTGAAATATCCAATAAATGTCGTTCCACTTCATGATTGTGTCCCACTTGTTGTTGATTCTTCACAAAAAACTACAGTTTTATATCTTTATGTTTGAAGCCTGAAATGTGGCAAAAGGTCGCAGAGTTCAAGGGGGCCGAATACTTTCGCAAGGCACTGTATATATATATATATATATATATATATATATATATAGAGAGAGAGAGAGAGAGAGAGAGAGAGAGAGAGAGTCTATATCCAGTTTCACTAATTACACACAATCATTAAAAAGAGGCAGTGGAACAGCTTATTAGACAGAAGCAGAGATTGAATGAAACTCGAAACCCAACTATGTGTCTGAACCTCCCGACTCCACAACTGACTGAACACACTATTGACTCCAACCACAGGCTAATATGCAGCAAATTAGCATGAAATTGAGAAAGTGTCCTTATCCTTCACCTCCCTGAAAAACTAAACAATTGAGGGAGGAGGGAGGGGACGAGATTCAGTTACTCCACATAACATAATGTAGACATCAATTTAAAGAAGAAGAATGCCTCGTCATAAAGACAACATATTGTCTTGCAAATGAATTTGTTATTATCTTCATGGGTTCTATTATGGGTTCATTATTCTGTGACCAAACACTTTCCTACCAGCTACAGACCCCTGGAAGAACCAGACTGTTGTTCTCTGTCTTCGGCCCACCACCAACACAACCACGCCCATCTCCAAGCCCAGGGACCAGGGCAGTCAACTTACACTGAGTGTACAAAACATCAGGAACATCTTCCTAATATTGAGTTGCACCACCTCTCACCTCTCCCTTCCTATTTTGCACTCAGAGCAGCCTCAATTCTTTGAGGCATGGACTCTACAAGGTGTCTAAAGCATTCCACAGGGATGCTGGCCCATGTTGACTCCAATGCTTCCCACAGTTATGAAGTTGGCTGGATGTCCTTTGGGTGGTGGACAATTCTTGATACACACAGGAAACTGTTGAGCATTAAAAAAACAGCATCATTGCAGTTCTTGACACAAACCGGTGCGCCTGGCACCAACTACCATACCCTGTTCAAAGGCACCCTCTGAATGGCACACATGCACAATCCATGTCTCAATTGTCTCAGGGCTGAAAAATCCTTCTTTAACCTGTCTCCTCCCGTTCATCTACACTGATTGAAGTGGATTGTGTCATTAATAAGGGATCATAGCTTTCACCTGGATTCATCTGGTCAGTCTATAATGGAAAGAGTAGATTTTCTTAATGTTTTGTACACTCAGAGTATGTCTCGCTCTGTCTCTCTACCTCCCTCTTTTCTCTTTCTCGGTTCTCTCTCGCTCTCCCTCCCTCCTTCCCATGGATTACAGTGTCTAGACAGCATCTTGAGAGAGAAACCTTGGGCTGAAGAATGTAACTCACCAGTCTGTTCACTCACCAGATTTCCATCCCACAGCCACCTCCACCACTACAACAACTGAACCAGGGCTCCATGTACAGTATAAACTATCTTTTAGTTCTAATGCTGTTACCTCTCCCTCCTCTGGGCCCAGTGGTGGTGATGTATATGTTATAACATCATTAACCCTCTCTCTGAAATTGAGCCCAGACAAAATATGACTCCGTCTTTGCCTGGCAACAGGTGTTGTCTAAGGACAGGCGCCCCAGTCTAGACTGTGGTGTAGGGGAACTGAAGAGGGTACTGTAAATTACTAAGAGAGACAGGAAAAAACAGCGGTAGCCCTGTGCAGTATCAGTATATCAGGGGCCTCCCGGGTGGCGCAGTGGTCTAGGGCACTGCATCGCAGCGCTAGCTGTGCCACCAGAGACTCTGGGTTCGCGCCCAGGCTCTGTTGCAGCCGGCCATGACTGGGAAGTCCGTGGGGCGACGCACAATTGGCCTAGCGTCGTCCAGGTTAGGGAGGGCTTGGCCAGTAGGGATGTGGCGGGCCTGGGCGCAGTGCACGCCAACCAAGGTTGCCAGGTGCACGGTGTTTCCTCCAACACATTGGTGCGGCTGGCTTCTGGGTTGGATGCATGTGTTAAGAAGCAGTGCGGCTTGGTTGAGTTGTGTTTCGGAGGACGCGTGACTTTCAACCTTCGTCTCTCCTGAGCCCATACGGAAGTTGTAGCGATGAGACAAGATAGTAATTACTAACAATTGGACACACAATTGGGGAGGGCAAATATATATTTTTCACACATTCAACACATTCACTCTGCCTCTCTCTTCCCCTTTCTCCCAGTTCTTTATCTCTTTCTACCCTCCCTATCTCTCTTTCTTCTCTGTCTGTTTTCTATTCAGCATCTCCACTCTGGCAGAGAGTAGTTTTTGGACAAACAAACGCTACAGTTGGCAAACAACGCTGATACCGTTTGGAAAGCTGCCCGATTATATTAGTAAAGAGGAAGTTATATTCAAATTCAAAAATGTTTTATTGCAATGACAAGTGCCCATGTATTGATGCAACAGTCAAATATGTGCATATAAAGAGCAGCAGGTGGTCTCGCCCTCTCTCTCTTTTTTTCTCTCTCTCCATCTATCTTCCTCTCTCTCTATCCCCCTTTCTCTCTATCTCTCTCTGGGCACAGAGCCAGTGGTGCAGTAGTATTGCAGTTGTGGTTGGCAGCCTTATACAGAAGAACCACAGAGAAAGGGAGGGAGAGTTTAGCAATCTGATAGACTTGCATCAGGGGCCTGTGTGTTTGAGTGTAGGGGGGGCATTCCAGCCCTTTGGTGGACTGCATGGGGACTTAACTCAGACGTGCTAATAGGTAGGTGTGTATATAGCCTTTACCTGGTATACTAGCTCACCTTCACAGCCCTTATATCCACCCTAATACCTTCCCTGTGTTCCAATGCCAGATGCCTAAAAAACAAAGGAAAGAGGAAACTCTCTTTCCCTTCTTACCTACAATCTCCCTTCCTGCATTCTGGAGAGGCATGTGGAGGACCACCTCTGAACTGGCTGATCACACTTCGGTAGTACCTCTGTCATGAGCTTTGTTCGATTTGAGAGTTGTTTTTGCATTGGGTTTACATAGTGCATCTCTGTGTGTTCATAAGTCACAACATGGCCAAAGGAGAGCTGTATGAGAAGCTGTCTGCTGTCTGTGTCAAAACCAGCTGAACAAGCACCACTGCTGCCTGCCAATATCTCCTTTTTTCTCTGTGTGGAGCCTTTCTCTCTCTCCATCCCCAACTGAGGCAACCTCATTTGTTCCTTTGTCTCTCTCTCTTCAGTTGTATCTCTATGTGTGACAGAGGTAGAGTTTGTCAGTATGTGTGTGTGCCTGCGCCTGTGAGTGTGTTTGTGCGTGTGTTTGCCAGATTGTCTGTCTGTCCCGTGGTGACAAAAGCTAAACAAAAAGATTCTGCGACAACAACCAAAACAATCTACATGAGTGATAGGCCAAGTATCAAATTGGAATACCTAGAGGTACCTAGAGGCACCTATTGTTGGAACAATCAGAAATAAAAGAACACTACCAGCTCCAGTTCTTTGTCAGCAGCCCCTCAGCCCCCGATACATAGTGCACCACACACACACCCCTCCCTCATACACAAACACACACTTATACAAAACTCCAAAGAGTGCCACTTCTTAACGGTTATGTCGGGTCGATAGCAGAATGAGAGAGATTATAAAAATCTGCCCACAACAGCAGCACTGAAGCCCAATGGTCCACTTCACTGCTGCACATAAACAAGCCCTCTAAAGCTGGACGGTGCTCTGCATTGATCGGACAAAAAAGACCCAACTCCCACAGTGCCAAAGCAGCTAGCGCTCAATCGCTAAAACCGCTAACCCAGAAGGCAGAAACTCAGAGCAGTCACGGCAATAAACTGCTATGGCTACAGCTACGCTACAAATGTTCCATCCCCAGGGTTGAATCTATTTTATTCCTCCTCCAACAATATTCCATTGGAGAGAATAAAAGGAGAAGGTTGGGAAAGGTTTAAGGGGGTTGCTTCAGTGGACATGCAGGCAAATCAGAATAATGTGTGACGGAACCTCTCTCTCTCTCCCTCCCTCTCTCCCTCTCTTGCAGTGCATGCTGGGAGTTTTTTGAAGTGTGGTGTGGAGGGCTCTGTCCTAACTAACTTTCTTGATTATTTTCTTGGTCTTTTCTTTAAATTTTATTTTTCTATGGTGGAGGGTTAATGCAATATTTGTTTTAGCGATATCCACAGTTTTTTCAAAGTTAGGGTGGAAGAGGACAGAGTAACTTTCCTGGGGTTTGGAAGGTGTGGTGTGCGCGATGTCTTCTCAGTCTAGCGCGGAGGAGACACTGTCGATACAGCATGGATTCAGGTGTGTTCCTGAGAATGGAGTTAAGGTGGAGGAGGTTCTGCTCGCGGTCGGTGAACATGTAGGAGCTGAATTTATACATTCTGCTTCTAGAATGAACAAAGCTGTGGTTGTGTTCATGAAAAGGGCTAATTTGGTTGGTAGGCTAATTGCTAGCGGAATATTTGTAAGGGATGTATGTGTTGGTGACAATTTTACCTCTCTCTACCCCTTGACAAGAGTGGTAGTTGCAAATGTGCCTCTGTTTATTACGGATGATCAAATCCGGAAAGAGCAGAGTCAGTTTGGTAAGTTTGCTAGTGGTTTTCGTGTACTGTCGGCAGGTTTTCAGGCAGATGCCGTTAAACACATTGTTTCGGTGTTTATGTTTCTGAACAACAATGAGCAACAACTAAATGTGCATTTTAAAGTGAGGCACGGGGAGGGGCTCTATGCAGGGTTTGCCAGCACAGATAGTCTATGTGTTTTGAATGTGGGGATTTGGGGCATAAGAGCTTTGCGTGCCCACATAAAGCCCGTAGACAAGGAGGGTACAAGCGCCAGTGGGGGAAATCGAGGTCAAAGTGCAGGGGGTAAGGAGATGCAGACAGCAGAAGCTGGGCCTAGGGAAGGTGGTGTAGATGAGGCTGAGCCTAGTCAGGCTAGAGATGGTGGTGTAGATGAGGCTGGGCCTGGTCAGGCTAGAGATGGTGGGGTAGCTGAGGCTGGGTCTAGTCAGGCTATGGATGGTGGTGTAGCGGAGGCTGGGTCTAGTCAGGCTAGAGATGGTGGGGTAGCGGGGGTTGGGTCTAGTCAGGCTATGGATGGTGGGGTAGTGGAGGCTGGGTCTAGTCAGGCTATGGATGGTGGTGAAGCGGGGGCTGGGTCTAATCAGGCTAGAGATGGTGGGGTAGTGGAGACTGGGTCTAGTCAGGCTAGAGATGGTGGGGAAGCGGAGGCTGGGTGTAGTCAGGTTAGAGATGGTGGGGTAGCTGAGGATGGGCCTAGTCATGCCAGGGAAGGTGGTGTAGATGATGCTGGGTCAAGTCAGGTTATTCTAGTGGATGAGGAGAGTATAGTGGGGAAGTGTAAGAGATTAGGGGGGAGGAGGAGGGTGTCAAGCAGAAAAGGAAAAAGGCTGTGGACAAAGGTACCATGGAAATTTTGCCTGTTGCTGTGGGTGATCGCCTGACCAGAGAGAAAGGGCAGGTGGTCCGGGTGGGAGATAGAGATGAGAAGGAAAGGGAGTCTGAGGAATCGGATGAGGAGTTCTTTTTTTTAGACTCCTCTTCAATGGGCCCGGAGCTGACAGCCAGTCAAGCAGAGGGGTCTAAGTACACGTTGAGAGAATTGACAAGGTTCCTGAATGAGACTAATGTGAAAAAAATATATTGAGGCTTTTTCTTCTGATCCTAGAAAGTTTGTAAGATCAGTACAACATGCTATGAAAAATGAGGGGCATGGTGTCCTCTCACCCAGGAAACAGTTTAGGAAGTGGGTCACAACAGTGCGTAAAGGTTTACCTTCAGGCACTGTTTAGATGTATATTTTCTTTCTGACACTGGAGCTTTTTGAGCTTTGCTATTGGTCTCTTTCTCTGCTGGCATTTCTCCCACTTCTTATGGAGACTCTTTGGGTAGACTCGCTCAATATAAATGGCACCAGAATGCGGGAAAGTGGAGTGTGTTGGGTGAATATGTAAAACAAAAAACAGTACAGTACAGGTGTTGTTTCTGCAGGAGACGCATAGTGATGTGTTGAATGAAGTCGATTGGGGGCTCTGGTGGAAAGGGGCAAGTGTGTTGAGCCATGGGACAAATTTTAGTGCAGGAGTGGCAGTCCTTTTTGCACCGGGGCTGTCTGTAAAACCTCCTCAAAGGAGGTGTGTAAAGGTAGGCTACTTGTTGTTAAAGCAGAAATTAACAACATGGGATTTGTCTTTATAAATGTATATGTGCCTAACACAACGAGAGCGGGGGGGGGGTTCTATTTGGGAGCCTTAGACAGGAACTCTCATAGGTAGCGCCTGAGGAGACGCTGGTGGTCAGAGGGGAATGGAACTGTTCAATGGACTTTATGAAATAAAGAAATGGGGAAGAGCCTCATTCAGTGTCAGTGGGAGTGTTAAGGGACATCATTCATCAGTTCGACCCAGTGGATGTTTGGAGAATTAAACATCCAAACACAAGACAGTATACACAGGTTAAGTTTTTTGGGGCTAGGTTGAGTGCAGACCGACTTGATCGGTTTTACATGTCTAGGAATCGGAGCAATAGGCTGCTGGGCGCTACCATTCTCCCGGTGGGGTTTTCGGATCATCACATAACCATGGCTCGGCTGTCTATTTCACCAGGGCCCCGGAAGGCATCTTATTGGAAGTTCAATGTAAAGCTCTTACAAGATGTGGCTTTTTGTTCAGGTTTCCAGATCTTTTGGGAAAGGTGGGGGCAACGAAGAGAGGAGTATGAGTCTCTGAGTCAATGGTGGGATGGGGGGAAAGTCCAAATTCGGCTTTTCTGTCAACAGTACACAGCTCTCACATCCTCAGAGGCTAGGAGAGTATTGGGGGAACTAGAGCGTTGTATTAGTGAGATAGAGGTAGAGATGGTGGGGCAAGGCAATGTAGGCCTCCAGGCTAATTTAGCTGAATTACGTAGGGACCTGGGCAGTTTTTTCCAAGTTAAAGCAAAGAGAGCACTTGTAAGAGCTAGGTTCTCCATGCTCAATGAGATGGATGCTCCCAGCTCCTTCTTCTTTGGTTTGGAAAGACAGAGCAGTGAAGCCAAGGGTATGCATTGTCTACGGCTGTCTGATGGCCGGGTGACCTCTATGGTGGGTGAGATACGGGAGTGGACTGTGGAGTTTTATACTGAATTGTATAGGGCAGAAGTGTGTGATGCTATGTGTGCTCAAGTCTTGTTCACAGGACTCCCTAAGCTCTCTCTGGCACAGAGGGATGAAATGGACATTCCTCTGTTGTCCCATGAACTGGCAGAGGCCGAAACCCAGATGTCCCCCGGTCGTGCACCGGGGGTCGATGGACTCCCAGTGGAGTTTTATAAAACATTCTGGGGAATATTTGGACAGGACTTCTTTTGCGTGTTGCGTGAATGCGTCGGGGTAGAGTTGCAGATGAGCTTCGGTCGGACGGCTCTGACTCTCCTGCCCAAAAAAGGGGACTTGTGTGAACTTAAGAACTGGAGGCCTGTGGCATTACTCTGTACAGACTACAAGATATTTGCCAAGGTCCTCTCTAACAGACTGAAGTCCCATTTTGACTCGATAGTACATAAGGACCAAACATATTGTGTACCGGGACGCTCAATCACGGACAAGTTGTTCTTAATCAGGGACATGTTGGACTTGTTGAGAGGTTCTAATGTGAACTTTGAACTGGTCTCTTTAGATCAAGAGTGGACCATGTATTTTGATAGAGTGGACCATGAGTATCTGTTTAATGTGATGTTTGGGAAGAGTTTTTTGACCTGTGTGAAGCTGTTGTATGCTGGGGCGTCATGTGTGGTCAAGGTGGGAGGGGGGCTCAGTTGGCCAGTCTGGGTGAGACGGGGCATTAGACAAGGATGCCCTCTATCGGGGCAGTTATACACACTAGGCATTGAGCCTTTTTAAGGACTGCTACGCAGGAGACTGCAGGGAGTGTGCTGGCCAGCACTGGATGTGGTGACAGGCATAGCAGTGTCAGCATATGCATATGATGTTTCTGTGATAGTCAGGGATGATCAGGATATGCAGGCACTAGAGACCAGTCTGAAGGTGTACGAGGGAGCTTCATCAGCTTAGGTAAACTGGGGCAAGAGCAAAGCTCTGTTATGTGGGGCATGGGGGGATAGGGCTCCTCCTCTGCTTCCAGGGGGTTTGCAGTGGGGTTGTGAAGGGCTTAAAGTGTTGGGGGTGTACCTGGGCTCGGAGAAGTGGGTAAGAAATAACTGGAAGGGGCTGTAACAGGCAGTGGTGTCAAGACTGGCCAGGTGGAGGTGGCTCCTGTCCCAAGTGTCATATAGAGGGAGGGTGCTGTTAATTAACAACCTGGTGGCATCTTCCATGTGGCATAAACTGGCTGTCCTCAACCCTGCAGACCAGCAACGCAAGCTGGTGGACTTCTTCTGGTCAGGCCATCACTGGCTGAAGGCAGCAGTGTTGTACATGACCGTTCACAAAGGAGGACAGGGCCTGGTGGAACTGGAGAGCAGGATGGCTGCTTTCAGGCTAAAGGCGGTGCAGAGACTGCTGTACCATGCTGATGTTGGCTGGAGGGAGCCAGCATGTGCGCTGCTGAGGAGAGCTGGCGGATTAGGGTTGGACCGGCAGCTGTTCCTCATGAAGCTGGAGAGGCTGAGTACAGCAGGTCTCTCAGATCTTTACTCTGCAGTGCTGAGGGCCTGGCAGCTGCTAAGGCCCATACGAGAAGAGGGTGTGGAGCCTGGGCTATGGGTGTGGGAGGAGCCTATCTTCCACAACCCAGCCATCCCTTTGAGATCGGTTCAGTCGGCCACCCTGCAGAGGCAACTGATGGCAGGGGGTTTACAAAGGCTGGGTGACCTGAGACTGCTGGGAGAGGAGGGGTGGAAAACCCCGGAAGTCTTGGCACAACAAACAGGAATAACGTCTCTTAGATTGCTGGAGAGCTTCCTGGAGGAGGTCCAGGAGGCACTGTCTGAGCCGGTAAGGGGGATGTTTGAGCGGCCAAAGGGAGAGGGGCCACCAATGTTTCCACCACTGCAGGTGACTGCAGAGACTGGAGACTGGCAAGGGGGTCTGGAGGACTTGTTCGATTTTAACACTCCGAGCCTGGGGGAGTTTGAGAATGTGGGAGTTAAAGCCCTCTACAACCTCTGCGTTAAGGTTAGGAGCATTAGAAGCCTAACAGGAGTGAAGGCACATCAGTGGCAGGGGGTATGTGGGGCGGAGAGTATGGTGGGTTTTAGGTGGAGGGGGCTCTACAAACCCCCAGTACCAAAGAGGTCAGGGGACCTCCAGTGGAGGGTTCTACATGGAGCCCTGGCCACTAACAGCTGGTTGGCACGGGTTGAACCGGGAATTGGGCAGGGGTGTCTTTTCTGTAAAATGAAAGAAACAGTGATTCATGTGTTTTCTGTGTGCCTTTAATGTCTATGTTAGAATATCTGTGTGAGAGGTTGGGGGTGGTTTTTACTGTTGGGATGTTTATAATGGGATACAGGTATTCGAGTAAGGAGAAAGCCAATTGTGTTTTGTTGAATTTTCTGTTTGCTCAGGCAAAGTTAGCTATTTGGCTAACAAGGAAGAACAGGGTCAAAGGTGGGGGGTTAACAGACTCTTTACTATTGTTTAATGGGATGGTCTCTGCGTGCCTTAGGGTTGAGTTTGAGTTCTATACAATGAGTAGAGATGTTTGAGGAGATATGGTGTGTTGGTGTGCTGTCTGTATAGCTGGGAAAGATGTTTTGGATATACGGTTGTAGAAGTGGGTATTGTGATGTTGGTTTGTAAAGGCAATGCTACCAAATACTAATTGAGTGTATGTAAACTTCTAACCCACTGAGAATGTGTGTGTCTCTATCTCTCTCTCTGCATGCTGGGAGTGATTGGTGCATGCTGGGAATTGTTTGAGTGAAGGAGTGCGTGTGTTGTGGAGAGTTAGATATTCACAACTTTCTTTCGGTTTGCTATTTCTTGGTGGCATTTTTTGGTTTTCTTCTGTGCATGATTAAGGTTATTATTTTTGTTGTGGTATAATTAAGTATTTTGTTTTTTGTATCGAAATTACCCTGATTTTGGCGGGGATGGCAGCCCGAATGGGGATGCCGTCCCTGTCACTTCGGCACGGCTTTAGGTGTGTTACTGAAGCTACTGTCACGGTGGAGGAGTTTCTGGTCGCCGTAGGAGAGAAGGTAGGCTATGAGAATGTTGCTTATGCATCCCGGATGAATTAAGTGGTGGTGCTATTTCTTAAAGAAGAGTGTCTGGTTGATCGGATGGTTGAGCATGGTGTACTTCTTAAAGAAGAGTGTCTGGTTGATCGGATGGTTGAGCATGGCGTACTTCTTAAAGGAATGTTTATTCAAGTTACGCCGCTTTTTTCTCCATCAACAAGGGTAACGATTTCAAATGTACCACCGTTTATTCCAAATGAGCTATTGGAGCGCGAGTTATTGCGCTTTGGGAAGTTCGCCAGTTCAATTAAGGTTGTCCCGTTGGGTTGCAAACACCCGGCGTTGAAACAGGTAATGTCATTTCTGCAACAGGCATTTATGTTTTTTGGACTCACCGGAGCAGACTTTAGAGTTATCGTTTACAATCAAGTATGACAATAGACTGTATATGGTTTATGGTAGTACGGGTAGTCAACGGTGTTTTGAGTGCGAGGATGTTGGTCATAAGCGACATGCTTGCCCGAAAAGGGAGAAGGCCGAGGGAGGGGCGCAGGTGGCCATCATAACGTCTGGGCCCTCTGACGTAGGGAGAGGTGGACCGACAGCGGTAGAGCAGCCAAAAGCACCTGTTGCTGAGGAACAAGTTATCCGTGTTGAGGGCACGTAGTTGCAACTTGTATTAGAGGGAAATGTTATGCTACAGAAAAGTATTGTTGTAGAAGGTAAGGATGTATCTGAAGAGCCAGTTCCTCAGACTGGTGAGCAGGTGCCCAGTACGAGTGCTGGGGTAAAGGAGGGGGTTCATGTGGAGCTAGGCTCCCAGGTAGTGGAGGAGATACCCACTACGCGTAACGGGGTACAGGAGGGGGTTCATGTGGAGCTAGGCTCCCAGGTAGTGGAGGAGGTGCCAACTACGAATGCTGGGGTAAAGGAGGGGGTTCATGTGGAGCTAGGCTCCCAGGTAGTGGAGGAGATACCCACTACGAGTAACGGGGTACAGGAGGGGGTTCATGTTGAGCTAGGCTCCCAGGGAGTGGAGGAGATGCCCACTACGAGTGCTTGGGTTCATGTGGAGCTAGGCTCCCAGTTAGTGGAGGAGATCTCCACTATGAGTAGTGATGTTCAGGTGGGGCTAGTCTCCCAGGTAGTGGAGGAGATGCCTGGTACGAGTGATGAGGTGCATGTGGGGAGTGTTGAAAGGGATGTGGTAGAGGGGAGTCAGTTGTCTGTGGTCTCAGCTGAGGATCAGGAGAATGATATGGATATCTCTTTTGATATGACAGCTGCTGGTGAGGACTCAGTTTATGATCTAGAGGAGATAAATGGGTTTCTGGATCAGACTTTTGGGAAATCTGTCAAATTGGCAGATTATTTTGATGTTGATAAGTTTGTGAGGTCAGCTGTGATGTTACAGAAGACGGTGAGGTTAGACCAATTGAGTGAGAAGAAGCAGTTTCGCTTGAGGAAATGTATTACTGCTGTTGCAGCAGCAAAAGGTGGTGGGAAACGTAGTCAGGTTAAGAGAAGAAAAATAAATGATGATGATCATTCTTCATAGGGTGTCTTTTTTCTCGTTGGTTTCTCTGTGGTTTCTTCGGCTTTTCTTTTCTCTTTTCTATATGGAGGTACTAAGGGTAGGTTCTCTCAATATTAATGGGGGAAGGGACAGGAATAAGAGGGCTTGGGTATTAGAAGTAATAAAACAGAAAAGGCTTAATGTAGTTTTCCTACAGGAGACACATAGTGATGAGGAAAATGAGGTTGACTGGGGTATGTGGTGGGAGGGGCAGCATGTACTCAGCATGTACTAATTTCAGTGCTGGGGTGGCAATATAGTTTTCCTCAGGCTTAGGCGTGACTGTGGTATCTACAACAGAGATTGTCAAGGGTCGGGTTTTATTGGTCAAGGTGGATGTTATGGGGTTTTTTTTAATTTTTTTTATGTTTATGCTCCTAATGAGGGTACAGAGCGTATTGCTATATTTTATCAAATAAAGGAAACCTTAAGACAGTGTGATCAAGAGGTGTGTATGGTTTTAGGGGGTGACTGGAACTGTACAGTGGATTTTACTGTTGATCGCACCGCTGAAGAACCTCACCTGTGGTCAGCCACTTGCCTGTCTGGCCTATTAACTGAGTTTGAGCTTTCTGATGTGTGGAGAGTAAGGAATGCAAAAGTTAGGCAGTACACATGGCTAAAAATTAATGAAGGTCGTGTCAGTGCAGCAAGGTTAGACAGGTTGTATGTATCTGAGCAATACTGTAGTAGGGTTGGAAAGTGTGCCATTACTCCTGTGGGTTTCTCTGATCATCATATTGTTACTGTTGATATTCACTTGTCCTGTCCACGAAGGTCATCACCTTACTGGTATTTTAATGTTAAATTGTTACGTGATGTCATGTTTTGTGAAAGGTTTTTGTTGTTTTGGGAAAAATGGAGGGGTATAAAAGGGAATTTTGAGTCCTTGAGACAATGGTGGGAGGTTGGGAAGGCCCAAATACGAGTATTCTGTCAACAGTATACTGCTCTGTCTCAAATTGAAGTTAAAGAGACTATCAAGGCCCTTGAACAGGACATCAAATCTATTGAATTGAAGCTGCTCACTCAGAACGACCCTGGACTAGTCATGAACTTACAGGACAAGAGACATGAACTGAGGTCGTTTCTGCATGAAAGAGTGAAGGGTGCCTTGATTAGGACTCGTTTCGCTTCCCTCAAGGATATGAGGGACAGTCGACATTTCAACGTAAGCAGATGGTCTGCCTTCGTCTCCCTGATGGGAAGGTGACCACGAATTACATTGAAATGCGTCAACATGCCGTGGATTTCTACTCATCCCTCTATAAGGCAGAGGATTGTGACTCTCTGTGTACTGAACAGTTGTTACACGGTCTTCCTCAATTGGGACCTGAGCAGAGAGTTGCATTGGACGCTGACATTACACTTGCAAGAGCTGTCCACAGCAGTTATGCAGCTCTCAACAGGCCGAGCCCCTGGCATCGATGGTTTACCATCTGAGTTTTATAAGCACTTTTGGGGGTCTATTGGGGAGGATTTTAATGAAGTGGTGTGTGAATATTTTCATGAGGGTTCTCTTCCTGTATCCTGTCAACGTGCGGTGCCTTCACTGTTGCCAAAAAAGGGGGATTTGGCTCTCATAAAAAATTGGAGACCTGTTGCTTTGCTGTGCGCAGAATACAAACTTGTTTCTAAATGTCTCTCAAACAGGTTGAAAGAGTATCTGGGATTGTTGATCCACAAGGACCAGTCCTACTGTGTACCTGATCGCTCTATTGTTGACAATTTGTTTCTGATAAGCGATGTTTTAGACATTTGTAAACTGTCTGATGTAAATGTGGGTTTACTTTCGTTGGATCAGGAGAAGGCTTTTGATCGTGTGGACCACCAGTACTTGTTTAAAACAATGAAAGCCTTTGGGTTTGGGGATGTTTTTCTGTCTTGGATGAATTTATTGTATGCTGGGGCCTCGTGTATGGTGAAGGTGGGTGGTGGTTTGAGTTGCCCCTTCCCTGTCCAAAGGGGCATCAGGCAGGGATGCCCAATTTCAGGGCAGTTATATAGTCTGGCGATTGAACCAATGCTTTGTTTTTTAAGAGCGAAGCTTACTGGTTTCTCTGTGCCAGGTGTAATGAAGGGTCCCACAATAGCACTGTCTGCGTATACAGATGACGTGATAGTTTTTATTACAGGGGGTGAGGATGTTAAGGTTCTCTCAAAAACTTTAAAGGTGTATGAGGGGGCCTCCTCAGCTAGAGTCAATGCTTTGTTTTTTAAGAGCGAAGCTTACTGGTTTCTCTGTGCCAGGTGTAATGAAGGGTCCCACAATAGCACTGTCTGCGTATACAGATGACGTGATAGTTTTTATTACAGGGGGTGAGGATGTTAAGGTTCTCTCAAAAACTTTAAAGGTGTATGAGGGGGCCTCCTCAGCTAGAGTCAATTGGGGAAAGAATGAAGCGCTGTGCCCAGGTCAGCTTCAGACGGGGTCCGCTCCACGGTTACCAGGGGGGCAGAGATGGGATGAAGACTTTGGGGGGTTTTCTAGGCTCCGATGTCTTTCAGAAAAAGAACTGGGAGGGTGTAGCGGAGAAAGTGTGTGCCAGACTGTCAAGGTGGAAATGGGTGCTGCCCCAGCTGTCTTATAGAGGAAGGGTCCTGGTAGCTAATAATCTTGCTGCCTCTACCCTGTGGCACAGACTAATGATTTTGCAGCCACCAAAGGGTCTGATACAAGAGCTTCAGAGGACCCTTGTCAATTTCTTCTGGTCTGGACAACACTGGATTAAAGCTGCAGCCCTGTACCTGCCACTGCACGAGGGTGGGCAAGGCCTGGTGGACATTTCCTTTAGGATCATGGCTTTCCGGCTCCAAGCAGCCCAGAGATTGTTGTACAGAGACTGTTCTAGCTGGGTCGAAACAGCCTATATATTGATGAGGAGAGCGGGCTGTTTGGGCTTAGCCAAGCACCTTTTCCTCTTAAAGCTGGATGGGGGTGATTTGCCTGGCCTGACTCCATTTTATGAGTCTGTTATGCAGGCTTGGAGAGTCTTTGTCAAGTCCCGTAAGGCCTGCACAACACCAGGGATGTGGCTTTTTGAAGAGCCTCTTTTTCACAACACTGCCATCCAGTCCCGTGTTCTGGGATCAGCTAGCCTACGTTCATGCCTGTTAGGCGTGGGGTGTACCAAGCTGGGTCATCTGATGCGGAGCAGGAGCAGATCGTTGGAGGAGCTGGGAGAAAGAGCGGGGATAGGATCCTCTCGCCTACTGAGGAAGGTCGTCGCGGAGGTCTGCAACTCCTTGCCAGTGCTTCATCTGCAGTATGTGACTGACACTTCCAATTCTGATCGGTGGAAGGAGGGTCTGGATTATGTGTTCCCTGCACTGATTGTTGGTGCTGCGATGGGGGCATTTGAGGAGGACGTGGGGATGCTGCTTTCCTTCGATACCCCGGAGCTGGGGGAGTTCAAAGAGGTGGGAAAGAAGGCCATGTACAGAATATGTGTAAAGGTGTCCCATGCCTCTTCCCTGGAAGGGGTAAAATCGACGAGGTGGGCGGGTGTGCTTGGTCCAGGTGCCTCTCCAAAAGGCTGTTGGCGATCATTATACAAACTGCCTATTGATAAGATGACAGCTGACCTCCAATGGAGGATAATACATGGAGCTATAGCCACCAACATGCATCTGGTACACCTGGACCCTACTGTTGGGAAGGGGTGTCCATTCTGTGCCGAGTCTGAATCTCTGGCACATCTGTTTTTACTGTGTCCCAGGTTGGTCGGGATGATTGAACTGATCACTGATTGGTTCTCAACGTTGGGGGAGGTTTTCTCTTCACAACTGTATATATTTGGGCCAAAGTACAGGTTCAGTCAAAAGGGTGTAGTTGTCTTAGGGGCAGCAAAATTAGCGATATGGAAGACCCGATAGAACAGTATTCGGGGACAGGGGTCTGTGGATGTGGTGGGAATGCTGGAGGGAATGTTGGCAGTGAGACTAAGGGTTGAGTTTGCCTATTATAAACTGGGCCCCCAGACCCAATAAAGATTATTTAAAACTCAAAAATCTCTCCTCTCTCTCTATATATATGGCATGGGAAACATATGTTTACATTCCCAAAGCAAGTGAAATAGATAATAAACAAAAGTGAAATAAACAATATAAAATGAACAGTAAACATTATGCTCACAAAGGTTCATAAGGAATAGAGACATTTCAAGTGTAATGTTATGGCTATATACAGTGTTGCAACGATGTGCAAATAGTGAAAGTACAAAAGGGAAAATAAATAAACATAAATATGGGTTGTATTTACAATGGTGTTTTTTCTTCGCTGGTTGCCCTTTTCTTGTGGCAACAGGTCACAAATCTTGCTGCTGTGATGGCACACTGTGGAATTTCACCCAGTAGATATGGGAGTTTATCAAAATTGGATTTGTTTTCAAATTCTTTGTGGGTCTGCGTAATCTGAGGGAAATTAGTGTCTCTAATATGCTCATACATTTGGCAGAAGGTCAGGAAGTGCAGCTCAGTTTCCACCTCATTTTGTGGGAAATGTACACATAGCCTGACTTCTCTTGATAGCCAGGTCTGCCTACGGCGGCCTCTCTCAATAGCAAGGCCATGCTCACTGAGTCTGTACAAAGCTTTCTTTAATTTTGGGTCAGTCACAGTGGTCAGGTGTTCTGTCACTGTGTACTCTATGTTTAGGTCCAAATAGCATTCTAGTTTGCTCAGTTTTATTTTATAATTCTTTCCAATGTGTCAAGTAATGATCTTTTTGTTTTCTCATGATTTGGTTTGGTCTAATTGTGTTGCTGTCCTGGCGCTCCATGGGTTCTGTTGTGTTTGTGAACAAAGCCCCAGGACCAGCTTGCTTAGGGGACTCTTCTCCAGGTTAATCTCTCTGTAGGTGATGGCTTTGTTATGAAAGGATTGGGAATCACTTCCTTTTAGGAGGTTGCAGAACTTAACATCTCTTTTCTGGATTTTGATAATCAGCGGGTATCGGACTAATTCTGCTCTGCATGCATTATTTGGTGTTTTACGTTGTACATTGAGGATATTTTTGCATAAATCTTCTTGCAGTCTCAATTTGGTGTTTGTCCCATTTTGTGCTCTAAGGTGTCCAGATGGAATTTGTATTTGTGGTCCTGGTAACTGGATGCTTTTTGGAACCCCATTATTTTTGTCTTACTGCGATTTACTGTCAGGACCCAGGTCTGACAGAATCTGTGCAGAAGATCTAGGTGCTGCTGTAGGCCCTCCTTGGTTGAGGACAGAAGCACCACATCATCAGCAAACAGTAGACATTTGACTTGAGATTCTTGTAGGGTGAGGCCGGGTACAGGAGACTGTTCTAATGTATGAAATAAAAAAAACTGAAAAACCTTATTTACATAAGTATTCAGACTCTTTGCTATGAGACTCGAAATTGTAATGTAACAAATGAAACAAAATGTGGAAAAAGTCAAGGGGTCTGAATACTTATCGAATGCATGTTGAAGGGTGTGGGGTTCAAGCTGTATCCCTGTCTCATCCCACGGCCCTGTGGAAATAAATGTGTGTGCTTGCCAATTTTAACCGCTCACTTGCTGTTTGTGTACGTGGATTTTATAATATCGGATGTTTTTCCCCCAACACCGCTTTCCATCAATTTGTATAGCAGACCCTCATGCCAAATTGAGTCAAAATATTTTTTGAAATCAACAGAGCCGTGAGAAGACTGCCTTTGTTTTGGTTTGTTTGTTTGTCAATTGGGGTGTGCGGGGAGAATGTCGTACAGTAATTTGGTAAAAAAAACTATCTGACATTTGCTCAGTACATTGTTTTCATTGAATAAATATAGGAGTCTGCTGTTAATGACAATGCAGAGGATTTTCTTAAGGTTGCTGTTGACGCATATCCCACTGTAGTCATTGGGGTCAAATTTTTCCAAATGTTTGTGGATTGGGGTGAACAGCCCATGGTCCCAAATATTGGAGATGATGCCAGAGCTTAGGATGATGTTCAACAGTTTAAGTATATCCAGTTGTAATTTGTGGTCTGTATATTTTATAATTTCATTTAGGATACCTTCAACACCACAGGCTTTTTTGTGTTGGAGGGTTTGTATTTTGTCCTGTAGTTCGTTCAATGTCATTGGAGAATCGAGTGAATACTGGAGTCTTTAATAGTTGATTCTAAGATTTATATTTGATAATGTACAGTGAGGCAAAAAAGTATTTAGTCAGCAACCAATTGTGCAAGTTCTTCCACTTAAAAAGATGAGAGGCCTGTAATTTTCATCATAGGTACACTTCAACTATGACAGACAAAATGAGAGAAAGAGTGTCAGGTTCTTGTCCAGTTCTGGAATTTAGGTCACCACAGACTAGTACATGTCCCTGGGCCTGGAAATGGTTGATCTCCCCCTCTAGGATGGAGAAGCTGTAATCATTAAAATATGGGGATTCTATTGGGGATGGGGGGAAATCGATAGCACACATTATGACATTTTTCCTCTGTTGAGATCATTTCCTTATTAATTTCTAACCAGATGTAAAATGTTCCTGTTCTGACTAATTTAATAGAGAGGGTTAAGTCTGCTCTATACCAAATGGTGGATGGGACTACCAGCTCTCTGTAACCTAGAGGGCAACCAGTGGGTCCACCTCCTCTATACCATGTTACTTGCAGGATCACAAAGTCTGTATTTCTGAATTATTTGGTGAAGTTCAGGTTCCTGCTCTTTAGGCCTAAGGCAGATAACCTCAGGCCTTGGATATTCCAGGATGAGATAGTGAAGGCTTCGTGTTCCATAAAGTGTCCAATGTTATTAGTTGTGTGGTTTGGCCTCAGACCATTAAGTGCGAGTAGAGCCTACTAAGCATCTGGTACATGCCATTGGCTTGGGCTAGTGTAAGAGTGGGGATTAGGCCTGTTTAGCTACTCACGGCCTGGGCTTGAGTGTGAATTTCACACTGAGGCCCTCTTTGAAAGAGAGGGGGGCATGGGTTTGGCAGGAGGGGCATAGGTCTAATCCGATGGAGCCTATATGGTGTGTGGTCATGGTTGGTTTGGGGGGAGGGTATTGATTGGTTGGGGTGGGGATGTGGCTGGCGGTGTTGTGGTCTGGATGTAGGTCCTCTCGACGTGGGTCCTCTATCTGTAGGTCCGGGGGCCGAGGTCCCGCAGGTCTGGGAGAGTGTCTCGCAGGTCTGGGCGGGGTGTCTGGGTGGGGTTGCTCCTGTGTGAGGTGTTGGGGCTGCCGTTGAGGTCGATGTCCTTTAGGGTCCTGGCGAAGATGGGCACTGCTGCCTTGTATAGGTGGACCTGGTCGTAAAGGCTGTTCAAGTCCAGGGTGGACCTGGTCATAAAGGCTGTTCAAGTCCAGGGTGGAGTGGTTGGCCAGGTAAACACTTGGTTTTGTTGCACTGTCACAGGAAATACTTGCGTTTACCTGCTGTATGGTAGCAGGGTGGAAGTATTTTCGTGGTAACAGGGTGGAGATAATCCTTGTGCCTTGAGGAAAGTAGAATAAGCTTTTTCAATTACTCCCTTGCTGTGGTGTGCTGTGGCCACCCTTTCCTACTGTGCTCTCATGTTGTTAGTGCCTGTGTGTATTAATATGTGGCTGGGTCGCGCTGTGTTTTTGGACACCAGAGTTTACACATTGTGTATTTGGGAAAAAGTTGATATATTTCTCGTTTGAGTCCATAAGGAGTTCAATCTGTGGCTTGTGTGTGTCCTAGTGGGTGTGGGGGTTGCCAGGAGGGTTATCAGCAGGGCTGACTGGGGGTGCTAGGAGGGGATGGGGTCCCTTGGGCTTGGGGTTCTTCATTTATCTGTCCTGCTCTGGTGTCAAGACTTTGGTTAGAATCTGAGGTGGGCTGTTCTGCTGGCTACTCTGGGGCGGTGGCCAGCTCTCTAATGGGTTGTTCTTTTTCAAACATCATCTTTCTCACCTTCTTCTCCAGAACTTTCACCTTCTCCTCTAGTGCTCTCATCTTCTTCTGCCGCTGGGCCTCCTTCTTCCACTCCTGCTCTTTCTCCTGTTGAAGTTGTCTCACTACAATCCAGAGTGCATACAAGTCTCTCTCCCCCTCCAGTTCTCCGGGTCTGGTTGAGGTGGTGTTGTTGTGCTGGACTGTTGTCTGGGTCTGTGCTGACTGTAGTTTATTCACCTGCTGTTCCAGCTCTACTTGCCTTACCTCCAGCTGGGTGAATGTATCCTTCATTTCAGTGAGGGAGGAGAACTCTGTGTTGTTTAAGTTGCTTACGTTACTATTTTTGCAGCAGTCATCAAAAACAGTCTCTGGATTGTCCATGATGAGCTTGCTTTTGTACTCTTTGCATGCCTTTTTATATCCAAGGGGTACTGTATTGTTATGATCATTGTCCAGAGAGATGCCATGGAGAGCAGGGGGCCTCAAAGGCCTCTACATTTGGGTGGGGGAGGCTGTGAAACTCTCCTGCCATTTTTGGGCTCAAGGGCTTTGACACCTTGCAAACTATTACAGACTACAAAGGGAAGCACAGACGAGAGCTGCCCAGTGACACAAAACTACCAGACGAGCTAAATCACTTCTATGTTCGCTTTGAGGCAAGTAACACTGAAACATGCATGAGAGCTTCAGCTGTTCCGGACGACTGTGTGATCACGCTCTCCACAGCCGATGTGAGTAAGACCTTTAAAGAGGTCAACATTCACAATGCCTCACGGCCAGATGGATAACCAGGATGTGTACTCAGATCATGCGCTGACCAACTGGCAAGTGTCTTCACTGACATTTTCAACCTCTCCCAGTCTGAGTCTGTAATACCAACATGTTTCAAGCAGACCACCATAGTCCCTGTGCCCAAGAACACCAAGGTAACCTGCCTAAATGACTACCGACCCGTAGCACTCACGTCTGTAGCCATGAAATGCTTTGTAAGGCTGGTCATGGCTCACATCAATACCATTATCCCAGAAACCCTAGACCAGTGGTTCTTAACCTTGTTGGAGGTACTGAACCCCACCAGTTTCATATGCGCATTCACCGAACCCTTCTTAATTGAAAAAAAAAATCTAATTCAAAACATAGGTATATATTTGACTGGTGCACAAAATGAACCGTGCATCCACATCACTGTGTTCAAAGAACAAAATCATCAAAACATTTTCACACAGAAGATTATTTTCACACAAAAACAAAAACATAATAATGAATATTTACTGCAAATCAGTGTGACTTCTGCTGTTGCCTTTCAGAGACCAGTTCAGAAATGCGCGGCTTCACCTTGGCAAGTGCCACTCTCATGTCATTTTCACAACAAAGTCTGTTCCTTTTCTTCGTTTTAATGTCCAGCATCCTCGAAAAGGATTGCTCGCAAAGATATGTTGTAACAAACGGTATGAAAATCTCCAGAGCATTCTTAGCAATAACAGGGTACGTTACCATTTGTTGACACCAAAACGTTGAACGCGTTGTTGTTCTGAAGAGTTGCTGTTGAACCTAGCTCTGCTGAATTTCAATGATTTCATCGAGGTATTCATCACTGACATCTGTTGTCTCAACACTAAACGTGAACGGCTGTCTCACCCATGCTGGATATGACTCTCTTGTAGGGAAGTATCCGTCGAGAGAATTTGCAAGCTCATCTAAGTGCGTGGCAATTGCTTGCTTCAGTTCAGCGGGTACAGTAATGTCTCCGATTCCAGATACATCTTCGATCTTAATTACACAGTCGTCCAGCAGGGGAAAGTTTGTGAAGTTATTGTTCTCTGTTCGTCGTTTCCATAACGGTAGCTTTTTTTGAAAAGCCTTCAGGTTTTCCTCCGCTTCGATGATGTTGACTCCACCGCCCTGCATCTTTTGATTGAGATGATTGAGAGCTGCGAAGATATCGGCCATGTACGCTAAAATGAGAATGAACTCAGAATTTTTGAAGCAATCTGCATGACAATGTTGGTGCTCTTGCAAAAACAGGGCTAATTCCACACGCACAGCAAAAACACGATTCAGCACCTAACGTTAGAATGGTACAGAAGTACCTCGAATTCAGAGCCCATTTCTTTACACAGCTCACTGAAGATGCGATGCCGCAGAGCACTAGTTCGCACATAGTTCACGCATTCCACTACAATTTTTAATACTTCTGCCAGTTTTGGAGGCAAGGTTTTTGTTGCCAACGCATGCCTGTGCAGAATACAATGCGTAACAATGATGTGTGGTGCATCGGCTTTCACTAGCGCACCAAAACCAGACTTTCTTCCCAGCATGACTGGAGCTCCGTCCGAACAAACTGCAGAAACCATATCCCACGAAAGATTGTTGTCTTTGAAGAAGTCATCCACAAGTTTCTTCACATCGGCTGCCTTAGTTGTTGTTGTAAGAGGCTTACAAAATAAAAATTCTTCCTTTATCACGTCGTCTTTCACATAGCGCACGAATACAGCAAGCTGGCTTAGATTGGAAACGTCTGTGGTCTCGTCGAGTTGAAGGCTGAATTTTGCCGGGCTTGAAATCAGATCTGCAACTACTTGAGCCAAGATGTCTTTGCTCATGTCCTCTATTCTGCCGCTGATGGTGTCATTTGAAAGAGGAATTTGGGAACTTAACTTCGGCCTCTTTTCCCAGCATGATATTCGCCATCTTCAACGCAGCTGGTTTTATGAGTGTTTCACCAATGGTGTGTGGTTTGCCCTGCTTTGCGATGAGGTAAGCAACTTCGTACGATGCTGTGAGGATCGGTTTGTTGATGGGTACAAAGCCGAGAACAGGCAGAGTAGCTTTTTCATCGAATCTGGCTCTCTTCACCTTGAATTCAGCGAGCGTTGTGTTCTTGTATTTTCCATCTCCATGCAGCTTAAGGAAGTGTTCTCTTAGTTTTGCCGGTGCTAGACTAGAATTGCTCAACTTGGCATTGCAAATCATGCAGTTAGGACACTGACTCCCATCAAGTTCGGTTATACAAGTAAATCCATATTGTACATATTCGTCCGACCACTTTATTTTTTTGCTCGACATAGTAAGTATGAAGGGATTAAAATATTAAGAAAGAAATCACAAGTCGACTACTGAGCGCACCAAATTCCCTGCAGCACAGATAGGCCAAGCGATGTAGCGTGATCACCTGCAGCCAATGATGGCCAAGCGGAGCGTGTCATCACGAATCATATTAATCGAATGTGTGTCTTGACCTCCGCCGAACCCCTGAGACTGACTCACCGAACCCCTGGGGTTCGATCGAACCCAGGTTAAGAACCACTGCCCTAGACCCACTCTAATTTGCATATGTGAGAATGCTATTCATTGAATACAGCTCAGCATTCAACATCATAGTGCCCTCAAAGCTCATCACTAAGCTAAGGACCCTGGGATTTAACACCTCCCTCTGCAACTAGATCCTGGACTTTCTGAAGGGCTGACCCCAGGTGGTAAGGGTAGGTAACAAATCAAATCAAATCAAATGTACATCAGCTGGTATCTCAAAGTGCTGTGCAGAAACCCAGCCTAAAACCCCAAACAGCAAGCAATGTAGGTGTAGAAGCACCTGCACCACATCCGCCACGCTGATCCTCAACACGGGGGCCCCTCAGAAATACATGCTCAGTCCCCTTCTGTACTTCTGTTCACTCATGACTCCACGGCCAGGCACGACTCCAACAGCATCATTACATTTGCTGATGACACAACAGTGGTAGGCCTGATCACCGACAACGATGAAAGAGCCTATAGGGAGGAGGTCAGAGACCTGACCGTGTGGTGCAAGAACAACAACCTATCCCTCAACGTGATCAAGACAAACGAGATGATTGTGGACTACAGGAAAAGGAGGACCGAGCACGCCCCCATTCTCATCGACTGGGCTGTAGTAGAGCAAACTAACATGGTCTAAGGACACCAAGACAGTCATGAAGAGGGCACCACAAAACCTATTCCCCCCCCAGAAGACTGAAAATATTTGGTATGGGTCCTCAGATCCTCAAAAGGGTTTACAGCTGCACCATCGAGAGCATCCTGATGGGTTGCATCACTGCCTGGTATGGCAACTGCTCGGCCTCCGACCGTAAGGCACTACAGAGGGTAGTGCGTACGGCCCAGTACATCACCGGGGCCAAGCTTCCTGCCATCCAGGACCTATATACCAGGCGGTGTCAGAGGAAGGCCCTAAAAAGTGTCAAAGACTCCAGCCACCCTAGTCATAGACTGTTCTCCCTGCTACCGCATGGCAAGAGGTATCGGAGTGCCAAGTCTAGGTCCAAGAGGTTTCTAAATGCTTCTACCCCCAAGCCATAAGACTCCTGAACAACTAATCAAATGGCTACTCAGACTATTTGCATTGCCATCCACACCCCTCTTCCAAGCTGCTGCTACTCTTTGTTATTATCTATGCATTGTCACTTTAATAGCTCTACCTACACGACTCTGTACCGATACTCCTTGCATATAGCCCTGCTATTGTTATTTACTGCTGCTCTATAGCTATAATTATTTGTTTTACTTATCTATACTTTTTTTAAAGGTATTTTCTTAACTGCATTGTTGGTTAAGGGCTTGTAAGTAAGGATTTCACTGTAAGGTCTACAACTGTTCGGAGCATGTGACAAATACATTTTTATTTGATTTGGCCTCTCACTTCACACCTCAGTGCTAATTTAAGTTGTAGCCGGATCTGTTCTGTACTAGCAAGCTTGGTAGCCATTACTTTGCATTCAGTCTTTATAAAGTAAAATAGATTATTGCAATTCATATTTTTTTTCTTTCTTTAAAAGAAGCTTCAGGCTAAACATTACTCATTCAGTTCCAGGTTGGATGGTATTTTCAGGTTTCTGTTGTGCTTCTTTACCAGAGCATTTGCTGTTTAGTCCTTGGGAATAAGAAACTTTGGTTGAAGGTATCCTTCCAGGTAATTTTGTCCAAAAACAGGGTTTGGAGTTTTGATTTGGAGTGAAGGTTATGTTGTGGAGGGCAGTATCCTGTATCCTGTTGGTGCTAGGGGGCAGTATTTTCATTTTTGGGAAAAAACGTTCCCGTTTTAAACGGGATATTTTGTCAGGAAAATATGCTAGAATATGCATATAATTGACAGATTTCGATTGAAAACACTCTAACGTTTCCAAAACTGTAAAGATATTGTCTGTGAGTATAACAGAACTGATTTTGCAGGTTGAAAGCCTGAGAAAAATCCAATCCGGAAGTGCCCCAGGTTTTGAAAGCTCTGCGTTCCAATGACTCCATATTTGGCTGTGAATGTACCATCAACGAGCTTACGTTTTCTACGTATTCCCCAAGGTGTCTACAGCATTGTGACGTAGTTTTACGCATTGCTGTTGAAGAATGGCCGTAGGCGGCCACATTGCGTAAGTGGTCACATGGTGGCTCCGAGAGAGATTCTAGTGTAAAATACAGAGGTAGCCATTACTCCAATCGGTCCTAGAGAAAAACAAATTGTCCCGACGGATATATTATCGAATAGATATTAGAAAAACACCTTGAGGATGGATTCTAAACAACATTTGCCATGTTTCTGTCGATATTATGGAGCTAATTTGGAATATGTTTCGGCGTTGTGACCGCAATTTCCGGGCGATTTCTCAGCCAAACGTGAAGAACAAACGGAGCTGTTTCCCCTACAAAAATAATATTTTGGGAAAAATGAACTTTGGCTATCTACCTGGGAGTCTCGTGAGTGAAAACATCCGAAGTTCATCAAAGGTAAACGATTTAATTTGATTGCTTTTCTGATTTCCGTGACAAGGTTGCCTGCTGCTAGCAAGGCATAATGCTATGCTAGGCTATGATAAACTTACACAAATGCTTGTCTAGCGTTGGCTGTAAAGCATATTTTGAAAATCTGAGATGACAGGGTGATTAACAAAAGGCTAAGCTGTGTTCCAATATATTTCACTTGTGATTTTCATGAATAGGAATATTTTCTAGGAAGATTTATGTCCGTTGCGTTATGCTAATTTGTGTCAGGCGATGATTACGCTCCCGGATCCGGGTTTGAGAGTCACAAGAAGATTTATCCAACTCTAAATCTATATTTTTGTAAAAACATGCTGACAAATTAAGGAGCTCATCTGCTCATGACCTCTCTCTCTATTTCTCTCTCCCTCACTCTTTCTCCCTCACACTTTTTCTCTTTCTTCCTCTTGTTTTTAACAGGGTTTTAGGACAGGTTTAGTTAGGAAAAAGTCTGTTAAGGCCTCATTCTGTGGCAATGTCCTCTATGAACAGTTAGTCTGACAGCTATTGAAAGGAAATTGAGGAAGGTGCACAATCAGGGAAGGAAGAGAGGAAGAGAAAGATGAAGGCTGTGGTGGAATGAAGGATACTATGAGAAAATGGGAAAGAAAGGAGTAGGCCTAGATAGTTGGAGTGTGTGAATAGAGGGACAGTGATTAGGCAAGAAGAGAGAGATGGATGCTCTAGTGGACACAATCAGGAAAAGAAGAGAGGAGAGTGAGTTGAAATGAGTCTGAAGAAAATTTATGCTGTATAGGATGGAGGGATACTGTTAGAGAAGGGACAGGAAAGAGGACGATAGAGATGTATGCTCTAGTGGATAGTGGGATACTGTGGGTCTGCCCACTTTTTTAGGAGGAGTGGTATTTGATGGTGACTTGAGCTGGAACTCTGGCTGACAGTACTCACTCTCTCTCACACACAGCCTTTAGGAATGGATGTCTTCTTAAGATAGCTGTTTAAACAGGTTCATTGGCCTGGCCTCACCAGAGATGTATTTTTATTTAACCTTTATTTACCCAGGAAAAGTCCATTGAGAACCAGAGTTTCTTTTTCAAGGGAGACCTGGCCAAGAAGGCAGCAATAATCAATACATTACAGAATTAAAACGTACAACAATACAATCAGTGGTGATTTTAGCATGTACATTTTGTTGGGGGAAACCAGTTTTCTGGGGGGGTCATGTCAGCAAAGCCACTACACAACACAAAACAACACTAAACAATACATTAATTGCACTATAATGGTGACAAATGGTGCCTACATAAAGCTGTCACAACACCTTACCACTGCTACACCTGGCATTCAGCAGAGCCTTGTCTGACAGTGAAAAAGTTCATTCAGCCTCAGATACTGCCTTTACAAATGTGGTTTCTAATGACAATTGAGATGTACACACTATGGCACAAGGGGACGACGGGCGAATAAGAGGCAATCCCGAATTTCTATTAAGACATTAATGAGCGAGCTAGGACGGATGTAGTCAATATATATACAGTTATTGTTTTGAAATGTCCAACGACAGAATTCAGAACATGGGCCGTTCTTACAGTACTCTCCCTGTACACCAAGTCAGAACCGTGTGATAAATAAAGGGGCATATAAGCAGACAATGAAAGCTCTTATAATGTTCAGATGATTACAATTCTCTAAAACAGGTTACAGGCTACATGTGCACCACCAAGTCAGAACAGTAGGCGAATTTAAGGGGGGAAATATGAAAAATTATTAGGGTGAGGCACATGGGCTACTAACAGCTTACTACATAACATACACTTAGTATTACTTTCTTAGCTACAGTATATATATCTCCCTGGCATATTAAATAATTTATGCAGCAGCATACAAGACCTTTTTGGACTCACCTTGTTGTGCTGTGCTCACTTGAACAGGAAGGTGGCGCGGCAGTCCTTCGTGGGCAAATTGTGTTATCAAACTTTGTCATCAAAGTCTGGCATTCTCTGGATTTATGGTGCTTTCAAGACAACTGGGAACTCTGGAAAAAACAAGGTTGATTCACAATGATGTCCGTGATCTTCAGGTCATAGCTCCCGACTTCCAATTTCGATTAAGATGACCGTTCAAAATGTATTTCCCCAATCGAGCTAGTTTTTTCCCTAAGTTCCCAGTTGTCTTGAACTCACTGAAGTCAAATTTACCAGTTCTGAGTTTTCTTTTGAGCGCAGCAGAAATCATGCTGGATTGACAGCATTGCCAATGTTGAATGTTTAGCATTTTAAGCTTGGAAAGGAGAACCTTAACCTGAGAATTGGGACCACACACCCACTCCACTGAACAGCAGACTAATGATTGCTTTGCAATGCTTGCAGTCAGACACTGATTCCTTCCCAACCATTCATTGTTGAATTTGCGATTTCCAACTTGTTGTATAATGTTGATGTCCAATGGCCGATGAGCACCGATAGGTTTCATCTATAATTTCTCTTCATTATTTAACTTCATATGACAAGGATTAAAAAGGATTTGCCAGTGATTCATGATGACGACTTCTTGCAAAGATTTTGAAAGTATGATGTTGACATGTCAGTCCAATCAAAGCTACTGTAGATATAACGTGATTTGACATAATTTTATCTGTGAACAATGACCTTGAGCCTTCTAATGTAACTCTATGGCAGCACCCAAAGGGCTTGTATTTTTTAGCTCTACCCTTAGATTCGGTAGTAACGTAGTGTCCCCATGAGTGACAGAACACTGGGTCAATCAGGGCGCAACTAGATAACATTACCAACCCCTGCGCTCCGTATTTTTCACTGGCTAATCCAGCACCATAGAAATCACTGAGCTAGGCTGAAAACTCTACATTTTGGAGATGCCTTACTCAAGAAAGCATAAAAGAGACCATGTTCGTGTGGAGGCTTCATTAACTCCATTATTATTATTTTTTTTACATTGTTTGCAAACTGATGTGTGACATGTATAAGGGGAAGCTGTATAAGGAAATAAGCAAACAGGAAACCACTCACCCAGAGGCGGCGCTCCTAGTGGCAGGAGAATTTAATGCAGGGAAACTTAAATCAGTTCTTCCAAATCTCTATCAACATGTTAAATGTGCATCCAGAGGGAAAAATATTCTAGATCACCTGTACTCCACACACAGACACGTACAAAGCTCTCCCTCGCCTTCCATTTGGTAGATCCGACCACAACTCTGTCCTCCTGATTTCTGCTTACAAGCAAAAATTAAAGCAGGAAACACCAGTGACTCTATAAAAAAGTGGTCAGATGAAGCAGATGCTAATCTACAGGACTGTTTTGCTATCACAGACTGGAACATGTTCCGGGATTCTTCCGATGGCATTGAGGAATACACCACATCAGTCACTGGCTTTATCAATAAGTGCATCGTGGATGTCGTCCCCACAGTGACTGTACGTACATACCCCAACCAGAAGCCATGGATTACAGGCAACATTTGCACTGAGCTAAAGGTTAGAGCTGCCGCTTTCAAGGTGTGGGACTCTAACCCGGAAGCTTACAAGAAATCCCACTATGCCCTGCAACAAACCATCAAACAGGCAAAGTGTCAATACAGGGCTAAGATTGAATCATACTACACCGGCTCCAACGCTCGTCGGATGTGGCAGGGCTTGCAAACTATTACAGACTACAAAGGTAAGCACAGCCGCGAGCTGTCCAGTGACACGAGCCTACCATATGAGCTAAATCACTTCTATGCTCGCTTCGAGGCAAGCAACACTGGGGCATGCATGAGAACATCAGCTGTTCCTGGACAGTCGTGTGATCACGCTCTCCATAGCCGACGTGAGTAAGACCTTTAAACAGGTCAACATACACAAGACTGCGGGGCCATATGGATTACCAGGATGTGTGCTCCGGGCATGTGCTGACCAACTGGCAGGTGTCTTCACTGACATTTTCAACATGTTCCTGATTGAGTCTGTAATGCCAACATGTTTCAAGCAGACCACCATAGTCCCTGTGCCCAAGAACACAAAGGCAACCTGCCTAAATGACTACAGACGCGTAGCACTCACGTCCGTAGCCATGAAGTTCTTTGAAAGGCTGGTAATGACTCACATCAACACCATTATCCCAGAAACCCTAGACCCAATCTCTATTGCACTTCACACTGCCCTTCCCCACCTGGACTAAAGGAACACCTATGTGAGAATAGCTCAGAGTTCAACACCATAGTGCCCTCAAAGCTCATCACTAAGCTAAGGAACCTGGGTCTAAACACCTCCCTCTGCAACTGGATCCTGGACTTCATGATGGGCCGCCCCCAGGTTGTGAGGGTAGGTAGCAACACATCTGCCACGCTGATCCTCAACACTGGAGCTCCACAGGGGTGCGTGCTCAGTCCCCTCCTGTACTCCCTGTTCACCCACGGCTGCATGGCCAGGCACGACTCCAACACCATCATTAAGTTTGCAGATGACACAACAGTGGTAGGCCTGATCACCGACAACGACGAGACAGCCTATAGGGAGGAGGTGAGAAGCCTGGCCGAGTGGTGCCAGAATAACAGCCTATCCCTCAACGTAATCAAGACTAGGGTGATGATTGTGGACTACAGGAAAAAGAGCACCGAGCACGCCCCCAATCTCATCGATGGGGCTGTAGTGGAGCAGGTTGAGAGCTTCAAGTTCCTTGGTGTCCACATCACCAACAAACTAGAATGGTCCAAACACACCAAGACAGTCCTGAAGAGGGCACGACAAAGCCTATTCCCCTGAGGAAACTAAAAAGATTTGACATGGGTCCAAATCCTCAAAAGGTTCTACAGCTGCAACATCGAGAGCATCCTGACCGGTTGCATCACTGCCTGGTACGGCAATTGCTCAGCCTTCGACCGCAAGGCACTTCAGAGGGTAGTGCGTACGGCCCAGTACATCACTGGGGCAAAGCTTCCTGCCATCCAGGACCTCTACACCAGGCGGTGTCAGAGGAAGGCCATAGAAATTGTCAAAGACCCCAGCCACCCCAGTCATAGACTGTTCTCTCTACTACCGCATGGCAAGCGGTACCGGAGTGCCAAGTCTAGGACAAAAAGGCTCCTCAACAGTTTTTACCCCCAAGCCATAAGACTCCTGAACAGGTAACCAAATGGTTACCTGGACTATTTGCATCGTGTGACCCCCCCAACCCCTCTTTTACGCTGCTGATGCTCTCTGTTTATCTTATATGCATAGTCACTTTAACTACACATTCATGTACATACTACCTCAATTGGCCCAACCAACCAGTGCTCCCGCACGTTGGCTAACCGGGCTATCTGCATTGTGTCCCACCACCCGCCAACCCCTCTTTTTACACTACTGCTACTCTCTGTTCATCATATATGCATAGTCACTTTAACCATACCAACATGTACATACTACCTCAATAAGCCTGACTAACCGGTGTCTGTTTATAGCCTTGCTACTGTTATTTTCAAATGTATTTTTACTGTTGTTTTTATTTCTTTACTTACCTACACACACACACACACACACACACACCTTTTTTTCGCACTATTGGTTAGAGCCTGTAAGTAAGCATTTCACTGTTGTATTCGGCGCACGAGACAAATAAACTTTGATTTGATGTATTAATGCCAAAACAGGCAACCCCCCTCCAAAAAAAACAAACCTGCCCTGAATAATGGGTCGTCACTGAATACATTACAATTCAACAACATGATCCAGCCTAAAAAAAAATTTATAGACTATTCCATGCTTCTGGTGAACAAGACAAGAAGGCAGTTTTGGCTAATACTGTAAATGTCCTCGCGACTTTAATTAGCAACCACCTAGCAGACCTGGTAACTGCTGGTGGTGAAGGAGACTAGAGTACAGAGAAATACACAGAGACAGGAGGTGGATGGAGAGAAAGAATGTATTGGCAGGCCAATGAGATGGAGAGAGCGGGAGACAGAATGAGTGAGAAATGGAAGGCGAGGGATAGAGGGAGTGAGATGGATAGATTACGAGAGAGAGAGAGAGAGAGAGAGAGAGAGAGAGAGAGAGAGAGAGAGAGAGAGAGAGAGAGAGAGAGAGAGAAGAGAGGGGGCGGGAGATATATGTCAGCGTCTAGGTGATGTGGGAAAGGCGGAGTCAGGCGCAGGACAAAGAGATGAGTAATAATAGTAACTTTACGCAAAAATAATCTTCCAACAAGGAGAACGAAAATCCAGAATCACATAAATGAGACAACTGACAACAATAAACACGCACAAAACAATCAAGACAAAAGAAATGGAAAAATAAATGTAGATCGGTGGAGGCTAGAAAGCCGGTGAACTCCCCCCTGAACAAGGAGAGGCACCAACTTCGGCGGAAGTCGTGACAATATGGCTGAGGATCAGAGTGACTGTGGGCAGTGTGTAATGTATAATCAGAGTATTAGACCAGGCTGGCTAAGGACAGGCTCACTGACTGGGCATGGCCATAACTTTTGCCACACAACTGCATGCTGTATGTTGGTTCTCTCTGCCATTGTGCATGTACTGTGTGTGTGCACGGGTGTGTGTACGCGCCTGTGTGTATGCAGTACTTTAGGACAGAAATATCACCAGACACAGCACCTACCATGCTGTCTGCCAACACACACACGCTCTCAACCCACCACTTGAACAATGGACCCAGACCAGAAGTCCAACTTTGAACCTATTTCTTAACCATGACTGGCTCTTTAGCCCAGTGTTTGCCTTCATGAGTATTCACAAAGACAGGCTAACAGCGAACCAATAGAAGAGCGCTGAACTAGACTATGGTGGAGTGTGTGGCTTTTATATGGAAGGTCTGTAGGGTCTTGTTTAAAATGAAGAAGCTTTACTCTGTTTTTTCGTTCCATTGACAAACTCTACTTCAATCTTCTTCGGGAACAAAGGGAAAATGCTAGCAACACACCACATCATGTCCATCAAAAGGCTTATATACTTCTTAATATACAAAATAGATACATTTTAAAACTAAGAAATCCTCCAGTCTTTCCTGATTTAATAGAATATTCTATCTACCATACTGGTATTTTCTTCTCTGTTGACTTGTACAGCTGTCACGTGTGCTCCCTCTCCGGCCTCTAGGTCACCAGGCTGTCACCATCGTTACGTGCACGTGGACTCACATCATCAGACTCACCTGGACTCCATCACTTCCCTGATTACGTTCCCTATATATGTCACTCCCCTTGGTTCCTTCCCAGGCATTATTGTTTGTTACAGGAATTAAATTCCTCTATGTTTTAATACCCAATTAAAATTAAACACTGTCAATTCCTAAGAATTTGAAAGACTCTTATTTGCATACAATGGACCAGTCTCACAATTAACAAATTAAGTTTATTCTCGAGAGTACTGAACATGATACAGTTTACCACAGATTATAAACTAAAAATGACGTCATTAGTTTTCGTACTATCCCGTCTCATCAACCAGCAGTACAATGGCTGTATAGTTCTCAAGCCTTCCCACATCGTCTCTCCCTACTAAGATAATTTACGACCCAAGCCAATTTCATTTCTACCAAGGAACAGACAGTCATTGTTCTAATTCTTGATTATATTTACACACATTATATTCAGTACTAAGGTTAAAAGAAAATTCATACATCTATCTATACAGTAACATAATAGTTTTCTGATTAGTCAGTCCTGATTGAAATGTATACATAATTAGTCATTATTGATAAAAAATCCCTCAACATTGTTTCAGTTTCCTGCCTGTGCGTTGTTCATGGTTCTTGTTTTGTATTATGTTGCGGTTATTTATTAAAACACTTACTCCCTGAACCTGCTTCCCAACTCTGCGCACATTGTTATAGAATAACGCCTCACCTAAGGGAAGCATCAGGTAGTGTTTTTTAGTTTTTTTTGTGTCAGTGTAAATTACGTCGGGTCCGGGAGCTGCTACAGGCTCTCATGCCTCAGACAGATCTCCAGCGTCCTGTGGCTGGAGCCGCGTGTCGGGGAGGGGGTACTGTCATGTGTGCTCCCTCTCGTTACGTGCGCACCTGCACGTCCTCAGACTCACCTGAACTCCATCACTTCCCTGATTACCTTCCGTATATATATGTCACTCCCTTTGGTTCCTTCCCTAGGCGTTATTGTTTCTGTTTCAGTTTCCTGTATGTGCGTTGTTCGTGTTTCTTGTTTTGTATTACGTTTATCTATTAAAACACTCACTCCCTGAACTTGCTTCCTGACTCTCAGCGCACATCGTTACAAAAGCATTATACACTATACAGTATTGAGTGAGGCATAGAAGATAAGCACAGTAATAAACACGCGCACACACACACGCACTCAGACAAACAAACAGAAAAAAAAACAAATACATACACGTTGTTTTGGCTAATCAGTGCCTCACTAATGAAGGATTAGTATTCGTCTAAACATGCTCTGGAACGCTTGATTGGGCTTTATCAATTCTCCCCAATCATCCCTACTCCCACAGAGGGGACTGAAGAATAGCCTCAACAGACATCTACACTCCAAACAATCTACAATGTGTGTACGAGACAGAGTTACACAAACACGCACGCACGTGCGCACACACACACACACACACTTGTAAACCACCTTCTACTTCTCAAGAGACCAATTCTCTTAACTATCCTTTCTTAGTAAATCACATTCAAATTATTAAAAACCAAGATTCCTAAATGTGCTTAATGTTGTACTTATTTGATTAATTGTACATATTTTTCCTCAGCCTTGGGTGGTTGAGGAAGGGAAAGGAAAAGGAGAGAGAACAAAAGAAAAAGAGGGAGGGTTCAAGATGGGAGCAAGAGAAAAAGATGGAGACAGACGAAAGAGCGGGAGGAAGAAGAGAAAGAGAAGATAAATAGAGCAGAGGGAGCAGTGGTGGAAGAGAAAGTAAAGACCTGTGAGAGAAGAGAGAGAGAGAGATTTGGGACAAACACCAAATTGAGACTCTGCATGCAGAATTCTGCAAAAATATCCTCTATGTATAACGCAGAACACCAAATAATGCATGCAGAGCAGAATTAGGCCGATACCTGCTAATTAGCAAAATCCAGAAAAGAGCCGTTAAATTCTACAACCACCTAAAAGGAAGCAATTCCCAAACCTTCCATAACAAAGCCATGACCTACAGAGAGATGAACCCGGAGAAGAGTCCACCAAGCAAGCTGGTCCTGGGGCTCTTTTCACAAACACAACAGACCCCACAGAGCCCCAGGACAAAAACACAATTAGACCCAACCAAGTCATGAGAAAACAAAAGATAATTACTTGACACATTGGAATTAACAAAAAAACTGAGCAAACTAGAATGCTCTGTGGCACTGAACAGAGAGTACACAGGGGCAGAATACCTGACCACTGTGACTGACCCAAACTTAAGGAAAGCTTGGACTATGTACAGACTCAGTGAGCATAGCACTGCTATTGAGAAAGGCTGCCGTAGGCACACCTGGCTCTCAAGAGACGACAGGCTATGTGCACACTGCCCACAAAATGGAGGTGGAAACTGAGCTGCACTTCCTAACCTCCTGCCCAATGTATGACCATATTAGAGACATATTTCCCTCAGATTACACAGATCTGAAAACAAACCCGATTTTGATAACCTCCCATATCTACTGGGTGAAATACCACAGTGTGACATCATAGCAGCAAGATTTGTGACCTGTTGCAACAACAAAACTTCAACCAGTGAAGAGCAAACACCATTGTAAATACAACCCATATTTATGCTTATTTATTTTCCCTTTTGTACTTTAACCATTTGTACATCATTACAACACTGTATATATACATAATATTATTATTATTCTTTTGGAGCTTCTGTGAGTGTAATGTTTCCTGTTAATCTTATCCTCTTTGATCTCTAGGGGCGCTATTTCATTTTTGGATAAAAAACGTTCCCGTTTTAAGCGTGATATTTTGTCACGAAAAGATGCTCGACTATGCATATTCTTGACAGTTTTTGAAAGAAAACACTCTGAAGTTTCAGAATCTGCAAAGATATTGTCTGTAAGTGCCCCAGAACTCATTCTACAGGCGAAACCAAGATGATGCGTCAACCAGGAAATGAGCAGAATTTCTGAAGCTCTGTTTTCCATTGTCTCCTTATATGGCTGTGATTGCGCAAGGAATGAGCCTACACTTTCTGTCGTTCCCCCAAAGTGTTAGCAGCATTGTGACGTATTTGTAGGCATATCATTGGAAGATTGACCATAAGAGACTACATTTTCCAAGTGTCCGCCTGGTGTCCCTGCGTCGAAATTGGAGCGTAAAGCCAGGTGCAATTATTTTTCCATTTGAGAGCAAGGAGAAACCAGGCTTCCACGAAGGATATATCATTGAAGAGATATGTGGAAAAACACCTTGAGGATTGATTCTAAACCACGTTTGCCATGTTTCAGTCGATATTATGGAGTTAATTTGGAAAAAAGTTCGCGTTTTGAGGGCTGAATTTTCGTTTTTTTTTTTTTTTTTTTTTTTTTGGTAGCCAAATGTGATGTACAAAACGGAGCTATTTCTAATACACAAAGAATCTTTTTGGAAAAACGGAGCATCTGCTATCTAACTGAGAGTCTCCTCATTGAAAACATCAGAAGTTCTTCAAAGGTAAGTTATTTTATTTGAAGGCTTTACTTGTTTTTGTGATAGTTGCCTGCTAAATGCTAACGCTAATGCTAACGCTAATGCTAACGCTAAATGCTACGCTAGCTAGCTACTGTTACACAAATGATTGTTTTCCTATGGTTGAAAAGCATGTTTTGAAAATCTGAGATGACAGTGTTGTTAACAAAAGGCTAAGCTTGAGAGCTAGCATATTTATTTCATTTCATTTGCGATTTTCATGAATAGTTAACGTTGCGTTATGGTAATGAGCTTAGGTCTATAAATAGAATCCCGGATCCGGGTTTGGTCGTCGCAACAGGTTATTGTTTATTTCACTTTTGTATATTATCTACCTCACTTGCATTGGCAATGTTAACATATGTTTCCCATGCCGATAAAGCCCCTTGAATTGAATTGGGAGAGGAGAAGAGAGAGGCCTGTGAGAGGAGAGAGAGAGAGAGAGAGAGAGAGAGAGAGAGAGAGAGAGAGAGAGAGAGAGAGAGAGAGAGAGAGAGAGAGAGAGAGAGAGAGAGAGAGAGAGAGAGAGAGAGGAGAAAGAAAGAGCCTAAGAGGGAGGGAGAGAGGGGGCCTGTGAAGGAAGAGAGAGAGGGCCTGTGAGACAGAGGGCCTGTGAGACAGAGGGCCTGTAAAAGAAAGAGAGAGAGAGAGGGGGGGGGGGATGTGAGAGAAGGCATACTTTTGGCAATTAGAAAAGGCTTTGGTAGCATTTCTAAGAGTATGCAAAGAGAGAGAATGAGAGAGAGGGAAAGAGGGGAATCTGACACAATAAAGCTTCTCCCAGGCATAAAAAAGCCTCCATTGCAGAGGAAGAGAAAACAGGGGAGAAGAATAGAGATGAAGTGAGCAGCAACTTCAAACTTTTCTTTACAGCCATCTAGTCTATTGTTGTTGAGTTGAGCCTAAAGCCTCAGTCAAGACACAGTAAGTCCTAGTCGGCATGCCTGTGAACCTCCCCATCAGTCTAGGTTTAGAGACTGGACTGTCAGACATAGTGCCGCAGCTCAAACACATGCACACTGATAACCAAAGCCCACATCCCCCATGTGCGTCTCTCATTTCCACACAGCAATCATGTCTCCACTTCATTCAATTTGGCCTTTTATGCTGGCTTTCTGTGGTCATGAAGAAAGAGACGTAAAGCACTCTGATGGTTGCTGTTCATTGGGTTCTTTGGATCGATAACCTACAAATTCAATGATGAATTTAATACGTAGTGTGGCATTCCCTTGACATACAGCTCCGATCCTGTTTCACTTACAGCTACTGTGATGCTAAAGCAATGATAAGATAGATATTCACTGATGTCTAGACACTTTATGAAACTAACTATCAAAGACAAGGGCCAAGGTATGTCCCCAGGAGCAATCAGTGACTGATGGGGTGTGTATGTTTGATTGTCTGTTTTAGAGAGAGAGACAGAAAGAGATATAGAGGTATATATAGATTCATACAGTACATTCGGAAAGTATTCAGTATTCATCAAAAACTGTATTCAGACCCTTTACTCAGTACTTTGTTGAAGCACATTTGGCAGTGATTACAGCCTCGAGGCATCTTGGGTATGACGCTGCAAGCTTGGCACACCTGTCTTTGGGGAGTTTCTCCCATTATTCTCTGAAGTTCCTCTCAAGCTTTGCCAGGTTGGATGGGGAGCGTCGCTGCACAGCAATTTTCAGGTCTCTCCAGAGATGTTCGATCGCCCGGGCTCTGGCTGGGCCACACAACGACATTCAGAGACTTGTCCTGATGCCACTCCTGCGTTGTCTTGGCTGTGTACTTTGGGTCCTTCAGCAATAGGGACTGGGAGACTAGTCATGTTCAAGGGACACACGAACAGAGCAAAGTACAGAGAGATCCTTGATGAAAACTTTGCTCTGTTCGTGTGTCCCTCGAACATGACTAGTCTCCCAGTCCCTATTGCTGAAAAATATCCCCACAGAATCATTCTGCCACCACCATGCTTCACCATAGGGATGGTGTCAGGTTTCCTCCAATAGTGATGCTTGGCATTCAGGCCAAAGAGTTCAATCTTGGTTTCATCAGACCAGACAATCTTGTTTCTCATGGTCTGAGAGTCCTTTAGGTCCCTTTTGGCAAACTCTAAGCGGGCTGTCATTTGCTTTTTACTGAAGAATGGCTTCCAACTGGCCACTCTACCATAAAGGCCTGATTGGTGGAGTGCTGCAGATATGCTTGTCTTTCTGGAAGATTCTCCCATCTGTTAGAGTGATCAGTGGGTTCTTGGTCACCTCCCTGACCAATGCCCTTCTCCCCTGAATTCTCAGTTTGGCAGGTCGGCCAGCTCTAGGAAGAGTCTTGGTGGATCCAAACTTCTTCCATTTAAGAATGGGGACCTTTAATGCTGCAGAAATGTTTTGTACCGTTTCCCAGATCAGAGCCTCGACACAATCTGTCTCGGAGCTCTACGGACAATTTCTTTAACCTCAATGTTTGGCTTCTACTCTGACATGCACTGTCAATTGTGGGACCTTATATACATTTAATACATTTGCAAACATTTCTAAAAACATGTTATTGCTTTGTCATTATTGGGGTATTGTGTGTAGATTGATGAGGATACAAATATATTGAATCCATTTTAGAATAAGGCTGTAACGTAACAAAATGTGGAAAAAGTCAAGGGGCCTAAATACTTTCCGAATGCACTGCATACACTGTACAGTACCAGTAAAAAGTTTGGACACATCTACTCACACAAGGGTTTTTCTTTATTTTTACTATTTTCTACATTGTAGAATAATAGTGAAGACATAAAAACTATGAAATAACACATGTAGTAACCAAAAAAGAGTTAATCAAATCTAAATATATTTTATATTTGAGGTTCTTAAAAGTAGCCACAATTTGCCTGGAAGAAAGCTTTATACACTCTTGGAATTCTCTCAACCAGCTTCACTTGGAATGCTTTTCCAACAGTCTTGAAGGAGTTCCCACATAATATATCTTCCAAACACTGGCTTCTCGGGCATTATCAATTAACTGTAGGATGAGTATCAGGATGAGAACCTAACTGTGTACACCTGAGCCTCACCTGTCACACAATGCCCCTTATTAAAGCCCTGGGGACCTGAGGTGACACATCACAGCAACTGGTCATTCATGGCACACATCTACACAAGCACACACCCACACATGCACACATGTCATGCAATAAAATGCAAATTAATTACTTAAAAATCATACAATGTGATTTTCTAGATTTTTGTTTTAGATTCCGTCTCTCACAGTTGAAGTGTACTTATGATAAAAAAATGACAGACCTCTACATGCTTTGCAAGTAGGAAAACCTGCAAAATCGGCAATGTATCAAATACTTGTTCTCCCCACTGTACACATATTCAGTATGGTGGATGAAGCAGTGTTTTTTCAATAAGATGGTGGTTATTTCCCTTCTTTTTCCAGAAAAGATATACATCAGGCTATGGCACTGTACTAAAGAGACTGGGGTGGGTGAAACGTGCAATTAGTGGTTGTAAAGTTTCCCATAGACAGTAGACATGAGGGAAAAGTTCAGGACACGGTCAAACCAGAATCTAAGGCTACAGAGCTGTACAGATGTAGAATATTAACTTGATCACCCTGTTGCAGGAGAAATTCCCTACACTGCAGGACATTTCAGACTTGATTTTTCACTTATGAAAAATGTATCAACCCCTACAAAAATGTCCATTCATTATAATCGACATAATAATTCACAATTAGGTAAATTTTGTAGCTGCAGAAAACTGGTTCAAATTAAGATCCTACATCTGTTGTTTAACTACATCCATGTACTGCCACAAATAAAACCTTAAAAAAAGCAACAGTGGCAATGTGTCAATCAAAAGAGACTACAGGCCACAGCTTAAGACACAGCTAACCTACTATGTCTATATGTAGCCTAAAGCTGTAAATGTGGTAACAGTTGTGGTCACACCAGACACAGGTAAGGTCAAAGAAACAGTGATTGTATGTGAGTGTGTATGCTCCTTCCTCACAGCGACTAGAGTGCTGCTCCTTCCTCACAGCGACTAAAGTGCTGCTCCTTCCTCACAGCGACAAGGGTGCTGCTCTTTCCTCACAATGACTAGAGTGCTGCTCCTTCCTCACAGCGACTAGTGCTGCTTTTTCCTCACAATGACTAGAGTGCTGCTCCTTCCACACAGCGACTAAAGTGCTGCCCATTCCTCACAGCGACTAGAGTGCTTTTCCTTCCTCACAGCTACTAGAGTAGTTTTTCTTCCTCACAGCGACTAGAGTGGTGCTAATTCCTCACAGCAAGTAGAGTTCTGCTCCTTCTTCACAGCAACTAGAGTGCTCCTCCTTCCTCACAGCGACTAGTGCTGCTAATTCCTCATAGCGACTAGAGTGCTGCTCCTGCATCACAGCGACTAGAGTGCTGCTCTTTCCTCACAATGACTAGAGTGCTGCTCCTTCCACACAGCGACTACAGTGCTGCTCCTTCCTCACAGCGACTAGAGTGCTGCTCCTTCCTCACAACGACTAGAAGTGTTTTCCTTCCTCACAGCAACTACAGTGGTTTCCTTCCACACAGCGACTAGAGTGCTGCTCCTTCCTCACAGCGACTAGAGTGCTGCTCCTTCTTCACAGCGACTAGAGTGCGGTTAATTCCTCAAAGCGACTAGAGTGCTTTTTCTTCCTCACAGCGACTAGAGTGATTCTTCTTCCTCACAACGACTAGAGTGCTGTTCCTTCCTCACAGTGACTAGAGTGCTGCTAATTCCTGACTGTGACTAGATTGCTTCTCCTTCCTCACAGCGAATATAATGGTGCTGATTCCTCACAGCGACTGGAATGGTTTCCTTCCTCACAGCAACTAGAGTGCTTGTCCTTCCTCACAGCTACTAGTGTAGTTTTCCTTCCTCACAGCTACTAGAGTAGGTTTTCTTCCTCACAGCTACTAGTGTAGTTTTCCTTCCTCACAGCTACTAGAGTAGTTTTTCTTCCTCACAGCGACTAGAGTGGTGCTAATTCCTCACAGCGACTAGAGTGCTTTTCCTTCCTCACAGCTACTAGAGTAGTTTTTCTTCCTCACAACGACTAGAGTGGTGCTAATTCCTCACATCGTCTAAAGTGCTGCTCCTTCCTAACAGTGAGTAGAGTGCTGATTCTTCCTCACAGCGACTAGAGTGCTGCTCTTTCATCACAGCAACTACAGGAGTTTTCCTTCCTCACAGCGACTAGAGTGCTTTTTCTTCCTCACAGCGACTAGAGTGGTGCTAATTCCTCACAGCAAGTAGAGGTCTGCTCCTTCTTCACAGCAATTAGAGTGCTCCTCCTTCCTCACAGCGACTAGAGTGCTGCAAATTCCTCAAAGCGACTAGAGTGCTGCTCCTGCCTCACAGCGACTAGAGAGCTGCTCTTTCCTTACAGCGACTAGAGTGCTGCTCCTTCCTCACAGTGACAAGTGCTGCTCCTTCCTCACAGTGACGAGAGTGCTGCTCCTACCTCACAGCGACTAGAGAGCTGCTCCTTCCTCACAGCGACTAGAGAGCTGCTCCTTCCTCACAGTGACTAGAGTGCTTCTTCTTCCTCACAGCGACTAGTGTGGACCTCCTTCCTCACAGTGACGAGAATGGTTTTCTTTCCTCACAGCGACTAGAGTGGTTTTCCTTACTCACAACGACTAGAGGTGTTTTCCTTCCTCACAGTGACTACGGGGATTTTCCTTCCACATAGCAACTAGAGTGCTGCTCCTTCCTCACAGCGACTAGAGTGATGCTAATTACTCAAAGCGACTAGAGTGCTGCTCCTACCTCATAGCGACTACAGTGGTTTTCCGTCCTCACAGCGACTAGAGTGCTGCTCTTACATCACAGTGACTATAGTGCTGCTCCTTCTTCACAAAGACTAGAGTGCTGCTCCTATCTCACAGCGACTAGATTGCCGCTCCTTCCTCACAACGACAAGTGCTGCTACTTCCTCACAACGACAAGTGCTGCTACTTCCTCACGTTGACAAGTGCTGCTCCATCCTCACAGCAACTAGAGTGCTGCTCCTTCCTCACAGCGACTAGAGTGCTGCTCCTTCCTCACACTGACTGGAGTGCTGCTCCGTCCTCAAAGCGACTAAAGTGCTGCTCCTACCTCACAGCGACTAGAGTGCTGATTCTTTCTCATAGCGACTAGAGTGCTTCTTCTTCCTCAAAGCGATGAGAGTGCTGCTCCATCCTCTCAGCAACTAGAGTGCTGCTCCTTCCTCTCAGCGACTTGAGTGCTGCTAATTCCTCACAGCGACGAGAGTTCTGCTCCTACCTCACAGCGACGAGAGTGCTGTTCCTACCTCATAGCGACTAGAGAGGTTTTCCTTCCACACAGCGACGAGAGTGCTGCTCCTTCCTCTCAGCAACTAGAGTGCTGCTCCTTCCTCTAAGCGACTAGAGTGCTGCTCCTTCCTCTCAGCGACTAGAATGGTTTTCCTTCCTCACAGCGACTACGAGTGCTGCTCCTACCTCATAGCGACTAGAGTGCTTCTTCTTCCTCATAGCGACGAGAGTGCTGCTCCTTCCTCACAGCGACTAGAGAGCTGCTCCTTCCTCACAGCGACTAGAGAGCTGCTCCTTCCTCACAGTGACTAGAGTGCTTCTTCTTCCTCACAGCGACTAGTGTGGACCTCCTTCCTCACAGTGACGAGAATGGTTTTCTTTCCTCACAGCGACTAGAGTGGTTTTCCTTACTCACAACGACTAGAGGTGTTTTCCTTCCTCACAGTGACTACAGTGGTTTTCCTTCCACATAGCAACTAGAGTGCTGCTCCTTCCTCACAGCGACTAGAGTGATGCTAATTCCTCAAAGCGACTAGAGTGCTGCTTCTACCTCATAGCGACTAGAGTGCTGCTCCTTCCTCTCAGCGACTACAGTGGTTTTCCTTCCTCACAGCGACTAGAGTGCTGCTCTTACATCACAGTGACTATAGTGCTGCTCCTTCTTCACAAAGACTAGAGTGCTGCTCCTATCTCACAGCGACTAGATTGCCGCTCCTTCCTCACAACGACAAGTGCTGCTGCTTCCTCACGTTGACAAGTGCTGTTCCATCCTCACAGCAACTAGAGTGCTGCTCCTTCCTCACAGCGACGAGAGTGCTGTTCCTACCTCATAGCGACTAGAGAGGTTTTCCTTCCTCACAGCGACGAGAGTGCTGCTCCTTCCTCACAGCAAATAGAGTGCTGCTCCTTCCTCACAGCGACAAGAGTGGTTTTCCTTCCACACAGCGACTAGAGTGCTGCTCCTTCCTCACAGCGACTAGAGTGCTTCTTCTTCCTCAAAGCGACGAGAGTGCTGCTCCTTCCTCTCAGCAACTAGAGTGCTGCTCCTTCCTCTAAGCGACTAGAGTGCTGCTCCTTCCTCTCAGCGACTAGAATGGTTTTCCTTCCTCACAGCGACTACGAGTGCTGCTCCTACCTCATAGCGACTAGAGTGCTTCTTCTTCCTCATAGCGACGAGAGTGCTGCTCCTTCCTCTCAGCAACTAGAGTGCTGCTCCTTCCTCTCAGCGACTAGAGTGATTTTCCTTCCTCACAGCTACTAGAGTAGTTTTTCTTCCTCACATCGACAAAAGTGCTGCTCTTTCATCACAGGGACTAGAGTGCTGCTCTTTCATCACAGCGACTAGAGTGGTGAAAATTCCTCACAACAACTAGAGTGCTGCTCCTATCTCACAGCAACTAGAGTGCTGCTCCTTCCTCTCAGCGACTAGAGTGCTTTTCCTTCCTCAGCGACTAGAGTGCTTTTCCTTCCTCACAGCTACTGGAGTAGTTTTTCTTCCTCACAGCGACTAGTGGTGCTAATTCCTCACAGCAACAAAAGTGCTGCTCTTTCATCACAGCGACTGGAGTGCTGCTCTTTCATCACAGCGACTAGAGTGCTGAAAATTCCTCACAACGACTAGAGTGCTGCTCCTATCTCACAGCAACTAGAGTGCTGCTCCTATTTCACAGCAACTAGATTGCTGCTCCTTCATCACAGTGACTAGAGTGCTGCTCCTTCATCACAGTGACTATAGTGCTGCTCCTTCCTCACAAAAACTAGAGTGCTGCTCCTATCTCACAGCGACTAGAGTGCTGCTTCTTCCTCACAGTGACTAGTGCTGCTACTTCCTCACAGTGACATAGCGTGCCCAGAGTGCTGCTCCATCCTCACAGCAACTAGAGTGCTGCTCCTTCCCCACAGCTACTAGAGTGCTGCTCCTTCCTCACACCGACTGGAGTGCTGCTCCTTCCTCAAAGCGACTAAAGTGCTGCTCCTACCTCACAGTGACTAGAGTTCTGCTACTTCCTCACAGCGAATAGAGTGATGCTAATTCCTCACAGCAACTAGAGTGGTTTTTCTTCCTCACAGCGACTAGAGTGGTTTTCCTTCCTCACAGTGACTACAGTGCAATGTGTCCTCAGCCTGTATGCTTGGGGTATGGTGTCTTATGACCAAGGTGAAGAAGATCCATTTGTCACCGTTTATCGTAACAAAACCTCCTCAACGGTGTGTCTGTGTTGTGTTTATTGTGTGTGTGTGTGTGTGTGTGTGTGTGTGTTGATGCCAGATAGCACCATTGAGCCCCTATTGCAGGCAGAATGAGGAGGCTTTGCAGAGGGGTGATCAATCAGTCTTTAACCTGTCAGCTAAATGTTTCCAAGAGCTTGGAGGCATTAGGAGAGTAAATCCTACACCGAGTGTGTTTCTATGTGTGTGTGTGTGTGTGTGTGTGTGTGTGTGTGTCTGTGTGTGTCTGTGTGTGTCTGTGTGTGTGCGTGCATGCACATGCACTGTTGAAGTCGGTAGTTTACATACACTTAGGTTGGAGTCATTAAAACTCGTTTTTCAACCACTCCACAAATATCTTGTTAACAAACTATAGTTTTGGCAAGGTTAGGACATCTGTTAGGACATCTACTTTGTGCATGACACAAGTCATTTTTCCAACAATTGTTTACAGACACATTATTTCATTTAAAATTCACTGTATCACAATTCCAGTGGGTCAGATGTTTACATACACTAAGTTGACTCTGCCTTTAACCTTTATGGGATAGGGGACAGCATTTTCACTTTTGGATGAATAGCGTACCCAGAGTGAACTGCCTCCTACTCTGTCCCAGATGCTAATATATGCATAGTATTATTAGTATTGGATATACAGCACTCTGAAGTTTCGAAAACTGTTTGAATGATATCTGTAAGTATAACAGAACTCATATGGCAGCTGAAAACCTGTGCAAAATCCTACCAGGAAGTGGGACATCTGAGGTTTGTAGTTTTTCAAAGCTTGGCCTACCGAAAACACATTGAGATATGGATAAAGTTGCACTTCCTACGGCTTCCACTAGATGTCAACCGTCTTTAGAAACTTGAATGAGGATTCTAATATAAAGGAGGAGCTCATGAGACCTCTTTGAGTCAGTGGTCGGGCAGAATGCCTTGGTTTCATGACGCGCGCTCCCGACAGAGTTGCCTCTCGTTCCAGTGCTTTTTCTTGAGACAAACAAATTCTCCGGTTGGAACATTATTGATGTTTTATGAATGTTCGAAAAAGGAGGGGGGTAGACTTAAGAGGTTAAAAACATCCTAAAGATTGATTCCATACATCGTTTGACATGTTTCTAAAGGACTAAAACGGACGAAGTTTCTGCGCCTCATGAAGATGGATTTCTGGGCTGAACACGCTAACAACAAGTGGCTATTTGGACATAAATTATGGACTTTATGGAACAAATCAGTAATTTATTGTAAAACTGGGATTCCTGGGAGTGCCTTCTGATGTAGATCATCAAAGGTAAGTAAATATTTATGGTGTTGTTTCTAACATTTTGACTCCAAAATGGTGGATATTCCTCTAGCTGTTTTGGGGTCTGAGCGCCGTTCTCAGATTATGCTTTTTCCGTAAAGTAAAAAAAAAATCTGACACAGCGGTTGCATTAACCTGTAGTGACGCCCAGCCCGTGAATGGGACCGTTTTCATCATCTGACACTTAATTAGCATAACACAACGGACATAAATCTTCCTAGAAAATCTTCCTATTCATGAAAATCACAAGTGAAATATATTGGAACACAGTTTAGCCTTTTGTTAATCACCCTGTCATCTCAGATTTTCAAAATATGCTTTACAGCCAACGCTAGACAAGCATTTGTGTAAGTTTATCATAGCATTATGCCTTGCTAGCAGCAGGCAAACTTGTTACGGAAATCAGAAAAGCAATCAAATTAAATCGTTTACCTTTGATGAACTTCTGATATTTTCACTCACGAGACTCCCAGATAGACAGCCAAAGTTCATTTTTCCCCAAAATATAATTTTTGTAGGCGAAATATCTCCGTTTGTTCTTCACGTTTGGATGAGAAATCGCCCGGAAATTGCGGTCAAAAATATTCCAAATTAGCTCCATAATATCGACAGAAACATGGCAAACGTTGTTTAGAATCCATCCTCAAGGTGTTTTTCTAATATCTATTCGATAATATATCCGTCGGGACAATTCCTTTTTCTCTAGGACCGATTGGAGTAACGCGAGAATCTCTCTCAGAGCCACCAAGTGACCTCTTACGCAATGTGCCCCCATACGGCTATTCTTCAAAAATGCGTCAAACTACGCCACAATGCTGTAGACACCTTGGGGAATACGTAGAAAGCGTAAACTCGTTGATGGTACATTCACAGCCATATAGGGAGTCATTGGAACGCAGCGCTTTCAAAACCTGGGGCACTTCCGGATTGGATTTTTCTCAGGCTTTCGCCTGCAACATCAGTTCTGTTATACTCACAGACAATATCTTTACAGTTTTGGAAACGGTAAAGTGTTTTCTATCCAAAGCTGTCAATTATATGCATATTCTAGCATCTTTTCCTGACAAAATATTTTTCCAAAAATGAAAATACTGCCCCCAAACACCAAGAAGTTAACTTCTTTGATATAGGGGGCGCTCTTTTAATTTTTGGATAAAAAAAAACCGTTCCCGTTTTAAGAGCAATATTTTGTCACGAAAAGATGCTCGACTATGCATATAATTGACGGCTTTGGAAAGAAAACACTCTGACGTTTCCAAATCTGCAAATATATTATCTGTGAGTGCCACAGAACTGATGCTACAGGCGAAATCAAGATGAAATGTCAAACCGGAAATGCCCCAGATTTTGAAGGCGCTGTTTTCCAATGTCTCCTTATATGGCTGTGAATGCGCCAGGAATGAGCTTACACTTTCTGTCGTTTCCCCAAGGTGTCTGCAGCATTGTGACGTATTTGTAGGCATATCATTTGAGGATTGATTCTAAACAACGTTTGCCATGTTTCTGTCGATATTATGGAGTTAATTTGGAAAAAAGTTTGGGCCAAACGTGATGAACAAAAAACGGAGCGATTTCTCCTACACAAATAATATTTTTGGAAAAAATGAACATTTGCTATCTAACTGAGCGTCTCCTCATTGAAAACATCCGAAGTTCTTCAAAGGTAAATTATTTTATTTGAATGCTTTTCTTGTTTTTGTGAAAATGTTGCCTGCTGAATGCTAGGCTTAATGCTATGCTAGCTATCAATACTCTTACACAAATGCTTGTGTAGCTATGGTTGAAAAGCATATTTTGAAAATCTGAGATGACAGTGTTGTTAACAAAAGGCTAAGCTTGTGAGCCAATATATTTATTTCATTTCATTTGCGATTTCCATGAATAGTTAACGTTGCGTTATGATAATGAGCTTGGGGCTATGATTACGCTCCCGGATACGGGATTGCTCAATGCTAGAGGTTAAGGAGAAGTCTATCTTTGATTCTGTGAATAACAATTGTATCTTTTATCAATGTTGATTAGTATTTCTGCAAAATCACCGGATGTTCACATTATCGAACAAAACATACATGTATTGTGTAACATGATGTCCTACGAGTGTCATCTGATGAAGATCATGAAAGGTTTATGATTAATTTTATCTATATTTCTGCTTTTTGTGACTCCTATCTTTGGCTGGAAAAATGGCTGTTTTTTGGACATGGCTTTGACCTAACATATGTTGTCCTTTCGCTGTAAAGCATTTTTGAAATCGGACACGATGTCACGTTCTGACCTTAGTTCCTTTGTTTTGTCTTTTGTTTTAGTATGGTCAGGGCGTGAGTTGGGTGGGTTGTCCATGTTAGAAAATCATCATCTGTGTTTGGCCTGGTATGTTTCTCAATCAGAGGCAGCTGCCAATCGTTGTCCCTGATTGAGAACCATATTTAGGTAGCCTGTTTTCGATTGTGTTTTGTGGGTGGTTATTTTCAGTCTTTGTGTGTCTGCACCAGACAGAACTGTTTCGGTTGCTTCTTTGTTGTTTGTTATTCGGTGGTCAGAACACTTACCACGCTGCGCTTTGGTCCTCACCTTCTTCCCAAGATAGCAGCTACAGAACCACCCACCCAACTCACGCCCTGACCATAATAAAACAAAAGACAAAACAAAGGAACTAAGGTCAGAACGTGACAAGCGGCCAGAATCGCAGGACTCCTGGACATGGGAGGAGATTCTGGACGGCAAGGGACCATGGGCAAAGGCTGGAGAATATCGCAGCCCCAAGGCTGAGCTGGAGGCAGCGAAAGCTGAGAGGCGGTGGTATGAGGAGGCAGCACGGCTGGAAGCCCGAGAGGCAGCCCCAAATATTTATTGGGGAGGGGGCACACGGGGAGAGTGGCGAAGTCAGGTTAGAGACCTGCGCCAACTTCCCGTGCTTACCGGAAAGCGAGAGGGAACGGGCAGGCATCGTGTTATGCGGTGGAGCGCACGGTGTCCCTGGTGCGTGTGCATAGCCCGGTGCGGTACATTGCAGCACCTCGTATCGGCCGAGCTAGAGTGGGCATCGAGCCAGGTGCCATGAAGCCGGCTCAGCGCGTCTGGTCTCCAGTGCGTCACCTCTGGCCGGTGTACATGGCACCAGCCTTACCGATGGTGTCCCCGGTTCGCCAGCACAGCCCACAGTGCGGCGAGGTGGAATAGCCCGCACTGGCCTGGCTACGGGGAGCATTCAACCAGGTAAGGTTGGGCAGGCTCGGTGCTCAAGAGCTCCAGTGCGCCTTCACGGTCCGGTCTATCCGGTGCCACCCCCACGCACCAGCCCTCCGGTGGCAGCCCCCCGCACCAGGCTGTCTCTCCGTCTTCTCCCTACAGGTGCTCCCGCCTGTCCAGCGCTGCCAGAGCCTTCCTCCTGCCCAGCGCTGCCAGAATCTCCTGTCTGTCCTGAGCTGCCAGAGTATCCCGTCTGTCCTGAGCTGCCAGAGCCGGCAGTCTGTCCTGAGCTGCCAGAGCCGCCAGTCTGTCCTGAGCTGCCAGAGCCGCCAGTCTGTCCTGAGCTGCCAGAGCCGCCAGTCTGTCCTGAGCTTCCAGAGCCGCCAGTCTGTCCTGAGCTGCCAGAGCCGCCAGTCTGTCCTGAGCTTCCAGAGCCGCCAGTCTGTCCTGAGCTGTCATTCAGCCAGGAGCTGCCAGAGCCGTCAGTCAGCCAGGAGCTGCCAGAGCCGTCAGTCAGCCAGGAGCTGCCAGAGCCTTCCTCCTGCCCAGCTCTGCCAGAGTCTCCCGTCTGTCCGGAGCTGCCAGAGTCTCCCGTCTGTCTGGAGCTGCCAGAGCCTCCCGTCTGTCCAGAGCTGCCGGAGTCTCCCGTCTGTCCAGAGCTGCCAGAGTCTCCTGCCTGTCTGGAGCTGCCAGAGTCTCCCGTCTGTCCGGAGCTGCCAGAGCCGCCAGTCTGTCCTGAGCTGCCAGAGCCGCCAGAATGTCCTGAGCTGCCAGAGACGGCAGTCAGCCAGCAGCTGCCAGAGCCGTCAGTCAGCAAAAGAGCTGCCAGAGCCGTCAGTCAGCACGGTGCTGCCGGAATCGCCCTTCACTCCGGAGCTGCCGGAATCTCCCGTCCGTCCAGTGCTGCTGGAATCTCCCGTCCATTCGGGGTCCTCAGTTTAAGAGGCCACGGAGGTGGTTAGAGAGGCGGAGAAGGACTATTGGGGAGTGGGGTCCACATCCCGCGCCAGAAACGTCACCGAGGACAGACACCCACCCAGACCCTCTCCTATACGTTTAGGTTTTGCGGCCGGAGTCCACACCTTCTTCCCAAGACAGCAGTTACACATGATGGGTATATTAACAAGATGTTTATCTTTCATTTGCTGTATTGGAATTGTTAATGTGTGAAAGTTACATATTTCTAAAAAATATATTTGAATTTTGTGCGCTGCCTTTTCAGCGGAATGTTGTCGATGGGTTCCGCTGCCCTAGAAAGGTTAATAAACAGCTTGGAAAATTCCAGAAAATTAGCTCATGGCTTTAGAATCTTCCGATAGGCTAATTGACATAATTTGAGTCAATTGGAGGTGTACCTGTGGATGTACACTGCTCAAAAAAAATGGGGAACACTAAAATAACACATCCTAGATCTGAATGAATGAAATATTCTTATTAAATACTTTTTTCTTTACATAGTTGAATGTGCTGACAACAAAATCACACAAAAATGATCAATGGAAATCAAATGTATCAAACCATGGAGGGTTGGATTTGCAGTCACACTCAAATTTAAAGTGGAAAACCACACTACAGGCTTATCCAACTTTGATGTCCTTTCTAATCGACCTGGCCCGGGTATCCTGGAAGGACATTGACCTCATCCCGTCAGTTGAGGATGCCTGGTCATTCTTTAAAAGTAACTCACCATTTTAGATAAGCATGCTCCGTTCAAAAAATGCAGAACTAAGAACAGATATAGCCCTTGGTTCACTCCAGACCTGACTGCCCTCGACCAGCACAAAAACATCCTGTGGCGGACTGCAATAGCATCGAATAGTCCCCGCGATATGCAACTGTTCAGGGAAGTCAGGAACCAATACACGCAGTCAGTCAGGAAAGCTAAGGCCAGCTTTTTCAGGCAGAAATTTGCATCCTGTAGCTCCAACTCCAAAAAGTTCTGGGACACTGTGAAGTCAATGGAGAACAAGAGCACCTCCTCCCAGCTGCCCACTGCACTGAGGCTAGGTAACACGGTCACCACCGATAAATCCATGATTATCGAAAACTTCAACAAGCATTTCTCAACGGTTGGCCATGCCTTCCGCCTGGCTACTCCAACCTCGGCCAACAGCTCCGCCCACCCCCGCAGCTACTCACCCAAGCCTCTCCAGGTTCTCCTGATAGCAGATGTTCTGAAAGAGCTGCAAAACCTGGACCCGTACAAATCAGCTGGGCTTGACAATCTGGACCCTCTATTTCTGAAACTATCCGCCGCCATTGTCGCAACTCCTATTACCAGCCTGTTCAACCTCTCTTTCATATCGTCTGAGATCCCCAAGGATTGGAAAGCTGCCACAGTCATCCCCCTCTTCAAATGGGGAGACACCCTGGACCCAAACTGTTACAGACCTACAGTGCCTTGCGAAAGTATTCGGCCCCCTTGAACTTTGCGACCTTTTGCCACATTTCAGGCTTCAAACATAAAGATATAAAACTGTATTTTTTTGTGAAGAATCAACAACAAGTGGGACACAATCATGAAGTGGAACGACATTTATTGGATATTTCAAACTTTTTTAACAAATCAAAAACTGAAAAATTGGGTGTGCAAAATTATTCAGCCCCTTTACTTTCAGTGCAGCAAACTCTCTCCAGAAGTTCAGTGAGGATCTCTGAATGATCCAATGTTGACCTAAGTGACTAATGAGGATAAATACAATCAACCTGTGTGTAATCAAGTCTCCGTATAAATGCACCTGCACTGTGATAGTCTCAGAGGTCCGTTAAAAGCGCAGAGAGCATCATGAAGAACAAGGAACACACCAGGCAGGTCCGAGATACTGTTGTGAAGAAGTTTAAAGCCGGATTTGGATACAAAAAGATTTCCCAAGCTTTAAACATCCCAAGGAGCACTGTCTCCCCCGGAAGGAGTATCAGACCACTGCAAATCTACCAAGACCTGGCCGTCCCTCTAAACTTTCAGCTCATACAAGGAGAAGACTGATCAGAGATGCAGCCGAGAGGCCCATGATCACTCTGGATGAAATGCAGAGATCTACAGCTGAGGTGGGAGACTCTGTCCATAGGACAACAATCAGTTGTATATTGCACAAATCTGGCCTTTATGGAAGAGTGGAAAGAAGAAAGCCATTTCTTAAAGATATCCATAAAAAGTGTTGTTTAAAGTTTGCCACAAGCCACCTGGGAGACACACCAAACATGTGGAAGAAGGTGCTCTGGTCAGATGAAACCAAAATTGAACTTTTTGGCAACAATGCAAAACCTTATGTTTGGCGTAAAAGCAACACAGCTGAACACACCATCCCCACTGTCAAACATGGTGGTGGCAGCATCATGGTTTGGGCCTGCTTTTCTTCAGCAGGGACAGGGAAGATGGTTAAAATTGATGGGAAGATGGATGGAGCCAAATACAGGACCATTCTGGAAGAAAACCTGATGGAGTCTGCAAAAGACCTGAGACTGGGACGGAGATTTGTCTTCCAACAAGACAATGATCCAAAACATAAAGCAAAATCTACAATGGAATGGTTCAAAAATAAACATATCCAGGTGTTAGAATGGCCAAGTCAAAGTCCAGACCTGAATCCAATCGAGAATCTGTGGAAAGAACTGAAAACTGCTGTTCACAAATGCTCTCCATCCAACCTCACTGAGCTCGAGCTGTTTTGCAAGGAGGAATGGGAAAAAATTTCAGTCTCTCGATGTGCAAAACTGATAGAGACATACGCCAAGCGACTTACAGCTGTAATCGCAGCAAAAGGTGGCACTACAAAGTATTAACTTAAGGGGGCTGAATAATTTTGCACGCCCAATTTTTCAGTTTTTGATTTGTTAAAAAAGTTTGAAATATCCAATAAATGTCGTTCCACTTCATGATTGTGTCCCACTTGTTGTTGATTCTTCACAAAAAAATACAGTTTTATATCTTTATGTTTGAAGCCTGAAATGTGGCAAAAGGTCGCAAAGTTCAAGGGGGCCGAATACTTTCGCAAGGCACTGTATATCCATCCTGCCCTGCCTATCTAAGGTCTTCGAAAGCCAAGTCAACAAACAGGTCACTGACCATCTCGAATCCCACCGTACCTTCTCCGCTGTGCAATCTGGTTTCCGAGCCGGTCACGGGTGCACCTCAGCCACGCTCAAGGTACTAAACGATATCATAACCGCCATCGATAAAAGACAGTACTGTGCAGCCGTCTTCATCGACCTTGCCAAGGCTTTCGACTCTGTCAATCACCATATTCTTATCGGCAGACTCAGTAGCCTCGGTTTTTCTGATGACTGCCTTGCTGGTTCACCAACTACTTTGCAGACAGAGTTCAGTGTGTCAAATCGGAGGGCATGCTGTCCGGTCCTCTGGCAGTCTCTATGGGGGTGCCACAGGGTTCAATTCTCGGGCCGACTCTTTTCTCTGTATATATCAATGATGTTGCTCTTGCTGCGGGCGATTCCCTGATCCACCTCTACGCAGACGACACCATTCTATATACTTCCGTCCCGTCCTTGGACACTGTGCTATCTAACCTCCAAACGAGCTTCAATGCCATACAACACTCCTTCCGTGGCCTCCAACTGCTCTTAAACGCTAGTAAAACCAAATGCATGCTTTTCAACCGTTTGCTGCCTGCACCCGCACGCCTGACTAGCATCACCACCCTGGATGGTTCCGACCTTGAATATGTGGACATCTATAAGTACCTAGATGTCTGGCTAGACTGTAAACTCTCCTTCCAGACTCATATCAAACATCTCCAATCGAAAATCAAATCTAGAGTCGGCTTTCTATTCCGCAACAAAGCCTCCTTCACTCACGTCGCCAAACTTACCCTAGTAAAACTGACTATCCTACCGATCCTCGACTTCGGCGATGTCATCTACAAAATTGCTTCCAACACGCTACTCAGCAAACTGGATGCAGTATATCACAGTGCCATCCGTTTTGTCACTAAAGCACCTTATACCACCCACCACTGCGACCTGTATGCTCTTGTCGGCTGGCCCTCGCTACATATTTGTCGCCAGACCCACTGGCTCCAGGTCATCTACAAGTCCATGCTAGGTAAAGCTCCGCCTTATCTCAGTTCACTGGTCACGATGGAAACACCCACCCGTAACACGCGCTCCAGCAGGTGTATCTCACTGAACATCCCTAAAGCCAACACCTCATTTGGCCGCCTTTCGTTCCAGTTCTCTGCTGCCTGTGACTGGAACGAATTGCAAAAATCGCTGAAGTTGGAGACTTTTATCTCCCTCACCAAAAAAATTGTAGACCTCCACAAGTCTGGTTCATCCTTGGGAGCAATTCCCAAATGACTGAAGGTACCACGTTCATCTGTACAAACACAAATACGCAAGTATAAACACCATTGGACCACACAGCCGTCATACCGCTCAGGAAGGAGACGTGTTCTGTCTCCTACAGATGAACATACTTTGGTGCGAAAAAGTAAAAATCAATCCCAGAACAACAGCAAAGGACCCTGTGAAGATGCTGGAGGAAATAGGTACAAAAGCATCTATATCCACAGTAAAACGAGTCCTATATCGACATAACCTGAAAGGCCGCTCAGCAAGGAAGAAGCCACTGCTCCAAAACCGCCATAAAAAAGCCAGACTACCGTTTGCAACTGCACATGGGGACAAAGATCGTACTTTTTGGAGAAATGTCCTCTGGTCTGATGAAACAAAAATAGAACTGTTTGGCCATAATGACCATCATTATGTTTGGAGGAAAAAGGGGGAGGCTTGCAAGCCAAAGAACACCATCCCAACCATGAAGCACGGGGGTGGCAGCATCATGTTGTGGGGGTGCTTTGCTACAGGAAGAACGGGTGCACTTCACAAAATAGACGGCATCATGGGGAAGTAAAATTATGTGGATATATTGAAGTTACATCTCAAGACATCAGTTAAAGCTTGGTCGCAAATGGGTCTTCCAAATGGACAATGACGCCAAGCATATTTCCAAACTTGTGGCAAAATAGCTTTAAGGACAACAAAGTCAAGGTATTGGAGTGGCCATCCCAAATCCCTGACCTCAATCCTATAGAACATTTGTGGGCAGAACTGAAAAAGCGTGTGCGAGCAAGGAGGCCTACAAACCTGACTGTTACACCAGCTCTGTCAGGAGGAATGGACCAAAATTCACCCAACTTATTGTGGGAAACATGTTGAAGGCTACCCGAAACGTTAGACCCAAGTTAAACAATTTAAAGCCAATGCTACCAAATGCTAATTGAGTGTATGAAAACTTCTGACCCACTGGGAATGTGATGAAATAAATAAAAGCTGAAATAAATCACTCTCAACTATTATTCTGACATTTCACATTCTTAAAATAAAGTGGTGATCCTAACTGACCTAAGACAGCGAATCTTTACTAAGATTAAATCTCAGTAATTGTGAAAAACTGAGTTTAAATGTATTTGGCTAAGGTGTATGTAAACTTCTGACTTTAACTGTATGTATATCTCTCATTGTTTCTCATGTGGGTGACAGACAGAGTGGATATGTGAGACTATGTAAGATACAGTAGAAACCTCATCTAAAAACATAGCAGTAGCAGAACGGCAGAGTCAAACATTATGGAGGTGATTTGTTATATTTTTTTCTCTCCATCTCCCCTTCTCTCCTCCTACAGGTGAGAGTGTGTCTGGGAAGGCAGCTGTTGTTAAGAGACACACTCCTATGATGGACTGATTAGCCTTGACAAGTCACACACCTTCACACAATGCAGACACTTCAGACACTCCATAGACACTCTACAGCACACACTCGTCTACACACACCAGTCTACACACTCCAGTCTACACACACCGGTCTACACACCGGTCTACAAAACTCTGGTCTACGCACACCAGTGTAAGAGTGTTTCTGTAGGAGGAGGATTCACCCTTGAGCCTGAGGTGCCTGGCAGGTAGCATATAGAGGTCCTAGTGGTACAACACACACACTTTATTTCTGACACACACACACACGTGCACATGCACGCAAAAATGAATAAACACACATACTCACACATGCAGACAGGCAGGCATGCCCGCACACCCACACACACCCACACACAAATACACACCTTACACCATCCACCACCCACGCACAGATACTAATTTAAACAGGCTGTCTGAGAAGCTGCAGCTAATTTTTGTGTGGTTGAGAAGGAGAGGGCCCTGGAGCTTCCAGGGAGAAACCATCCACACCCACCACGAGGAGAGGGTGCTGGGTGGCGTGTGGTGGAAAGGGGGGGAATAAATGAGTAAATGACAAGTCCTGTTAATGAGAACATCCTCAAGAGTTTTTGGAAGAGGCAGGAAAAAAACCAGGGCCATGATTATCTGTTTGTGAGGAAAGGAGGATGGAGTGTGAAGAATAACCGCAACAAGGCTTTGCAATTAGTCCAAGCCATCTGCAGGAGCAGAGTTATTGAGTAGCATAAAGTCTGAGCGAGAGAGGAGCGGAATGGAGAGTACGAGAAATACAGAGTTGGAGAGAAACTTAATGTTCTTAACTTAAAAAGGCTAGCTTTTTTTCAAACAGAAGTTTGCATCTTGTAGCACAAACTCAAAAAAGTTCTGGGACACTGTAGAGTCCATGGAGAATAAGAGCACCTCCCCCCAGCTGCCCACTGCACTGAGACTAGGAAACACTGTCACCACCGATAAATCCACTACAACTGAGAATTTCAATAAGCATTTTTCTATGGCTGGGAATTCTTTCCACCTGGCTACCCCTACCCCGGTCAACTGCTCGGCACACCCACAGCAACTCGCCCAAGCCTCCCCATTTCTCCTTCACCCAAATCCAGATAGCTGATGTTCTGAAAGAGCTGCAAAATCTTGACCACTACAAATCAGCCGGGCTAGACAATCTGGACCCTCTCTTTCTAAAATTATCTGCCGAAATTGTTGCAGCCCCTATTACTAGCCTGTTCAATCTCTCTTTCGTATCGTCTGAGATTCCCAAAGATTGGAAAGCTGCCGCAATCATCCCCCTCTTCAAAGGGGGAGACACTCTAGACCCAAACTGCCACAGACCTATCTATCCTACCCTGCCTCTCTAAGGTCTTCGAGAAGCCAAGTTAAACAGATTTCAGACCATTTCGAATCCCAATGTACCTTTGCCACTGTGCAATCTGGTTTCAGAGCTGGTCAAGGGTGCACCTCAGCCACGCTCAAGGTCCTAAACGATATCATAACCTCCATCGATAAGAGACATTACTGTGCATTACTGTGCAGCCGTGTTCATCGACCTGGCCAAGGCTTTCGACTCTGTCAATAACCACATTCTTATCAGCAGACTAAACAGCCTTGGTTTCTCAAATGACTGCCTCGCCTGGTTAACCAACTACTTCTCTGATAGAGTTCAGTGTGTCAAATCGGAGGGTCTGTTGTCCGAACCTCTGGCAGTCTCTATGGGGGTGCCACAGCGTTCAATTCTCGGTCCGACTCTCTTCTCTGTATACATCAATGATGTCACTCTTGCTGCTGGTGATTCTCTGATCCACCTCTACACAGACGACACCATTCTCTATACTTCTGGCCCTTCTTTGGACACAGTGTTAACTAACCTACAGACGAGCTTCAATGCCATTACAACTCTCCTTCTGTTGCCTCCAACTGCTCTTAAATGCAAGTAAAACTAAATGCATGCTCTTCAACCGATCGCTGCCCGCACCTTCCTGCATCACTACTCTGGACGGTTCTGACTTAGAATATGTGGACAACTACAAATACCTAGGTGTCTGGTTAGACTGTAAACTCTCCTTCCAGACTCACATTAAGCATCTCCAATCCAAAATTAAATCTATAATCGGCTAACTATTCCGCAAACAAAGCATCCTTCACTCATGCTGCCAAACATACCCTCGTAAAACTGACCATCCTACCGATCCTCTACTTCGGTGATGTCATATACAAAATAGCCTCCAACACTCTACTCAACAAATTGGATGCAGTCTATCACAGTGCCATCTGTTTTGTCACCAAAGCCTCATATACACCCATCATTGCGACCTGCACGCTCTCATTGGTTGGCCCTCGCTTCATACTCGTCGCCAAACCAATTGGCTCCAGGTCATCTACAAGTCTCTGCTAGGTAAAGCCTAGGTAAAGCCTTATCTCAGCTCACTGGTCACCATAGCAGCACCCACCCGTAGCACGCACTCCAGCAGATATATCTCACTAGTCACCCCCAAAGCCAATTCCTCCTTTGGCCGCCTTTCATTCCAGTTCTCTGCTGCCAATGACTTGAATGAACTGCAAAAATCACTGAAGACTCATATCTCCCTCACTAGCTTTAAACACCAGCTGTCAGAGCAGCTCACAGATCACTGCACCTGTACATAGCCCATCTGTAATATAGCCCATCCAACTACCTCATCCCCATACTGTATTTATTTATTCATCTTGCTCCTTTACACCCCAGTATCTCTACTTGCACATTCATCTTCTGCACATCAATCACTCCAGTGTTTAATTGGTAAATTGTAATTACTTCGCTACTATGGCCTATTTATTGCCTTACCTCCCTTATCTTTCTTCATTTGCACAAACTATGTATATAGACGTCAACTGTATTATTGACTGTATGTTTGTTTATTCCATGTGTAACTTGTATGTGTCGAACTGCTTTGCTTAATTATTGGCCAGGTCGCAGTTGTAAATGAGAACTTGTTCTCAACTAGCCTACCTGGTTAAATAAAGGTTAAATATATATATTTTTAAACTTCAACTAGACAACATAAGTCATAACGGTGACAGTGATGGTGATCAGAAGTACATATTCTAAATGGTTTATGTTTTGTGTTGAAGTATGGACATTTGATAGCAATCCACTATGGTAATGTTGAACAGTACACACCGAGTTAAACTACCCTTAAGGCGAACATGTTTGAGAAATGTTTAACATTGTAGCAAAGTCAGAAAGCGCCAAAGGCATTCCTCTCTCCCACAGGGTGTGTGTGTGAGTGTGTGTGAGCTACATCTGATTGAGTGTAAAAAAACAAAGCTATCATGTCACATTTAATGCCTAGGACTAGAGAAGCAGGGGCGGATAGAGTGTGCATCCGAATCCAAGAAATTATAACTGTACACAGCAATGAAATATGGCTATCTTACAGTGTAGTTTGCTCTCTGCATCGTGGCAACTCTACGACAGAGGGAGAGGAAAATATTTTTGGTTTCTCAGATTGTTCTGGCATTTCTCACATATAAACTTCATTAGGAGGAAGGATGTTTGAAATGCTTTTTACATTTGTATCACAAACCATCTTTGAGAAAATCATGATGAAAGTTGACTTTTTAGAAATATACATTCCTCCTGTAAGACCCTATGATCTGTGAACTGTTCTTGACACATCTTGTCATTATACTCCTTATAGTGTGCTCTAAAATAGAGAGTATGTCAGATTTGTTCTATTATTTATAATCACATTAATTTATTCAACATAAAAAAAACTGGATATCTCAAAACGACCCTTTTTAATTGTGTTAATTTTAAGACATATTGTTTGGAACAATATACACTATAAATAGGCCTACAGCAAATTTCCAGTGGGCTCTCTGCTAATACTAAAATGATGATACATTTTATGAGCACCACCAACACAGTGAATAGGAAAATGGATTCAAAGGGAACTCCCTCTGCTGGTGACTTGCTGAATGTGTAATCCTAAAGGAGGGCTGTGATTGGTTAAAACCACCTAGTGCGTCACGTGGTGATGTCATTGTTTTGAACATTGAATATCTCCCTGTGTGTTAATGTTAATGACTTACCGTAGTGGCTGCAGCTCAATCCCATCTTTCTGCCAATGTAAAGTATGTACCTGTTCCATAACATGGGGCTTGTGAAAGCAATATTTTTCTACACATGAGAGGATCCGGAAAATAATATTGTCAAAAAATCGCCTGTAAAACCCGAACCGTTTGAGCTACAAACTAATAAGTCGCCACCACGAACAAACACAACAGTGTTGGTTGTTTCGCTCTAAAGCATCCACATGCATTTTATGACCATCTTAAACAATTCCATATCTTAGCTTTGTACATATTGCGATCAAGGGCCTAGACTTAATGGGGTTAAAATTAGCTATAATGTACATTTCTATGTATAAAATGTGTCATATCATTAAAGGTAACAGAGAGCCCATTCTGAAAATGTGAGGTGTTTGAAGGGTATACTCTTACAAACAATATGTCAAAAAATCAAAAAAGGGTCGCTTTGAGATATACTTTTTAATGTTGAATAAATTAATGTGAAAATGTGTATTGCAGAATCTAGACTTCCTCCATATTTGAGAGAACACTATAAGGAGTATAATGACACCATGATGTTGTCTGTATCATCTACGGTTCACAGATCATAGGGTTTTACTTTTGCAGTTATAGGCATGTATAGGTCTAAAGCGGAATTTCGAAAAAATGGTTAGTGATAAAATTGTAAAAAGCATGTTAAACATCCTTCCTCCCAATTAAGTTCCTATGTGAGAATTGTCTGCTAGAGCTGACGTAGAACCACGCATTGATGCTTATTCCTGTATTTGTCCTGGCAACCATACAGATCCAGGTGTGTTTGTGTGTGTGCACGTGTGTGCATGTTTCCGTGTGTGTGTTTGAAGTTGCCTCCACCTGGCTTAGTTAGGTGAAGCCAACTGGCTCGCTGTGTCGTTTGGGAGAATCAGAGAGAAGTGTAGAGGGGGCTTAGGAATGCATGAGGCGCTTCACTGTGTAGCATTACCATGATTCATCTGCACAAAACTGCAAAAGCTCCTGATAATCGCTTTAGCTAATCCCAACCACGCGTCTGGCAAAACAGGCATGGAGAGAGTGGAGGGAAAGTTGTATAACCCTGGGGAGGAGGGGAGGGGGTAAATGGGGTGGTAGACGTGTGTGTGTGTGTGGGGGGGGGGAGATATGTAGCTACGGATTAGACAGAGTCCCCTGTCAGTCACACCTTGTCACTTCTAGAAGCCCTCACAAGTTTATCCGTGTCAAAAGCAAAGTGAGGAAAACTCCCCGGAGGAGGAAGGAGAGGAAGATGGGAAAGGAAATAAATTGAATGATATTTAATGTTGAAGGAGAAATTACAGTTTTCTGGGTTAGGAGCACTGGAGATTTCTGGTGGGGGGTGGGAAATTACACTAACGAGAGTTCAGTCTAAGGACATTGGGTTTAACATGGTTGAGGGGGGGTGAAAGACTTACTATATTTGTTAGGCTATTCTAGAGACTGAAAGTGAGTGAATGTCTCTCCTTGAAATCATACATCAAGCCATTGTCTTGTACACAGGAGTGGGATAGATGTGCAATTTCATGGTGTGTTTTCAACACTTTCCTCACCACTGTTGAGTCTGAACACATTTATAATGGTCTTACTGTCTCACATTCCCACCATAATATACAGTGTTATAGTTCTATTCTTAGATACAGCAAGGGGCACCTCCAGCAATGAGATCACACATACAATCACACTCGCACCCTCTGCCAGGACGGGCCCAGAGAAACGGCCTCCAGCTCAACTCATTAGCATCGTACCACACTCCGCTCCCTGACAAGTGACACTTTACCACAGTCCAATCACCCCATAATGAGCAACTCCAACCTCTGTTCTCTAAATTAGGAACAACCGAACTGGAGTTGTCAGAAGAACCCAAACACCAAAATAGCTGCACTAAAATAAAGAGTACTTCTAAAAACTTTTACTCCAAACCCCCTGGAGTGCACATTGCACTAAGAAAACAAATGATGACTCTTGGAAAGAGGAAAGTGATTGTTGAACACAGCATTTGTAGAACTCCACGCCCTGCAGCGATGCATTAAACACACTCTGCCAGCAAAGGCCTGGGTCATTATAAAGCTCCCCTACTATTGATGTACAAGACATTACAAATGAGTTATGAGCACAGTGAGTTATGATTGCCATTAAAGAGCAAATGAATCAGGCTTCACAGCTGGACTTAAGAGCTGAATCACCAGCACTGAGCTTGTCTTTTCTTAGCCTGGCCCACGCTCTCTCTCCCACTGATACCGCTGTCACAAACACCCAGCAAGACACTGCTCTCTGTGGGACAAATCACATGGCTTTTGTGCATACATGTGTGTTTGTGTTTAATGTTAGGTGTTGTGGGGTTAGGGGAGGGCGTACCCTGGGGGGGGGGGGGGGGGGGGGGGATTTGTTCTTAACTGACTTGCCTAGTTAAATAAAATAATACATGTATAACCATATCAATGACACTCCACAGGGAAGACAGAGTGTTGAGTGATGGCAAGTGGCACAAAGGCGGTATTTATTGATCTATATCGAAAATGAATCTCTTTCGGAGGCTCTCGTCCTTGTTTTAACTTTTAGCCCAACTATCACAGTAGCCATTTCATGCCTGTTACTTCGAGACTAGCTTAATCTATTTCCTATATACTCTATCTCTATTAGAGCAGCTTGGCTTGCAATCAAATCATTGTTCTTTTCATATGACATATTATTTTACTGCTACACACACTGCTATTCTCTCTCTCTCTCTCTCTTTCTCTCTAAACACAGAAGAGAATGCCTTCTCTCTCGCCCACACGCTCCTCTCTCTCCCTCTGGGGCCATTGGGCTAGCTGTGGAATGAATGAGAGGCGTGGCGTGGGCGGCCCGCTAACGCTAAGATAATGACAACATTTTGTCAGCGCTTGCCTTCAGCACCGTCTCTTGGCACATGAAAGAGGAGGTGGAAGGCAGGAGGATATCGTGCTGGGAGGAGAGAGGGGCTGAACGGAGCCAACGGTGCGGAACGTATGTTACATGGATACTACAGGCATCTACTGGAGAAGTAAGGCTCTATAGTAGCAGTTTTTTTTATTAATTTTTTTATTTCACCTTTATTTAACCAGGTAGGCAAGTTGAGAACAAGTTCTCATTTACAACTGCGACCTGGCCAAGATAAAGCAAAGCAGTTCGACACATACCACGACACAGAGTTCCACATGGAGTAAAACAAACATACAGTCAATAATACAGTATAAACAAGTCTATATACGATGTGAGCAAATGAGGTGAGATAAGGGAGGTAAAGACAAAAAAAAATGCCATGGTGGCAAAGTAAATACAATATAGCAAGTAAACCACTGGAATGGTAGATTTGCAGTGGAAGAATGTGCAAAGTAAAAATTAAAATAATGGGGTGCAAAGGAGCAAAAGAAATAAATAAATACAGTAGGGAAAGAGGTAGTTGTTTGGGCTAAATTATAGGTGGGCTATGTACAGGTGCAGTAATCTGTGAGCTGCTCTGACAGTTGGTGCTTAAAGCTAGTGAGGGAGATAAGTGTTTCATGTTTCAGAGATTTTTGTAGTTCGTTCCAGTCATTGGCAGCAGAGAACTGGAAGGAGAGGCGGCCAAAGAAAGAATTGGTTTTGGGGGTGACCAGAGAGATATACCTGCTGGAGCGCGTGCTACAGGTGGGTGACGCTATGGTGACCAGCGAGCTGAGATAAGGGGGGACTTTACCTAGCAAGGTCTTGTAGATGACATGGAGCCAGTGGGTTTGGAGACGAGTATGAAGCGAGGGCCAGCCAACGAGAGCGTACAGGTCGCAATGGTGGGTAGTATATGGGGCTTTGGTGACAAAACGGATTGCACTGTGATAGACTGCATCCAATTTGTTGAGTAGGGTATTGGAGGCTATTTTGTAAATGACATTGCCGAAGTCGAGGATTGGTAGGATGGTCAGTTTTACAAGGGTATGTTTGGCAGCATGAGTGAAGGATGCTTTGTTGCGAAATAGGAAGCCAATTCTAGATTTAACTTTGGATTGGAGATGTTTGATGTGGGTCTGGAAGGAGAGTTTACAGTCTAACCAGACACCTAGGTATTTGTAGTTGTCCACATATTCTAAGTCAGAGCCGTCCAGAGTAGTGATGTTGGACAGGCGGGCAGGTGCAGGCAGCGATCGGTTGAAGAGCATGCATTTAGTTTTACTTGTATTAAAGAGCAGTTGGGGGCCATGGAAGGAGAGTTGTATGGCATTGAAGCTTGCCTGGAGGGTTGTTAACACAGTGTCCAAAGAAGGGCCAGAAGTATACAGAATGGTGTCGTCTGCGTAGGTGGTGGATCAGAACCCTGTGGTTCCCAGAACCCTGTGGCACCCCCATAGAGACTGCCAGAGGTCCGGACAGTAGACCCTTTTATTTGACACACTAAACTCTATCAGAGAAGTAGTTGGTGAACCAGGCGAGGCAATCATTTGAGAAACCAAGGCTGTCGAGTCTGCCAATGAGGATGTGGTGATTGACAGAGTTGAAAGCTTTGGCCAGATCAATGAATACGGCTGCACAGTAATATTTCTTATCGATGGCGGTTAAGATATCGTTTAGGACCTTGAGCATGGCTGAGGTGCACCCATGACCAGCTCTGAAACAAGATTGCATAGCAGAGAAGGTATGGTGAGATTCGAAATGGTCGGTAATCTGTTTGTTGACTTGGCTTTCGAAGACCTTACAAAGGCAGGGTGGGATAGATTTAGGTCTGTAGCAGTTTGGGTCAAGAGTGTCCTCCCCTTTGAAGAGGGGGATGACCGCAGCTGCTTTCCAATCTTTGGGAATCTCAGATGACACGAAAGAGAGGTTGAACAGGCTAGTAATAGGGGTGGCAACAATTTCGGCAGACCATTTTAGAAAGAAAGGGTCCAGATTGTCTAGCCCGGCTGATTTGTAGGGGTTCAGATTTTGCAGCTCTTTCAGAACATCAGCTGACTGGATTTGGGAGAAGGAGAAATGGGGAAGGCTTGGGCGAGTTGCTGTGGGGGTGCAGTGCTGTTGACCGGGGTAGGAGTAGCCAGGTGGAAAGCATGGCCAGCCGTAGAAAAATGCTTATTGAAATTCTCAATTATAGTGGATTTATCAGTGGTGACAGTGTTTCCTATCTTCAGTGCACTGGGCAGCTGGGAGGAGGTGTTCTTATTCTCCATGGACTTTACAGTGTCCCAGAACTTTTTTGAGTTTGTGTTGCAGGAAGCAAATTTCTGCTTGAAAAAGCTAGCCTTGGCTTTTCTAACTGCCTGTGTATAATGGTTTCTAGCTTCCCTGAACAGCTGCATATCACGGGGGCTGTTCGATGCTAATGCAGAACGCCATAGGATGTTTTTGTGTTGGTTAAGGGCAGTCAGGTCTGGGGAGAACCAAGGGCTATATCTGTTCCTGGTTCTACATTTCTTGAATGGGGCCTGCTTATTTAAGATGGTTAGGAAGGCATTTAAAAAAAATAACCAGGCATCCTCTACTGACGGGATGAGATCAATATCCTTCCAGGATACCCCGGCCAGGTCGATTAGAAAGGCCTGCTCGCTGAAGTGTTTCAGGGAGCGTTTGACAGTGATGAGTGGAGGTTGTTTGACCGCTGACACATTACGAATGCAGGCAATGAGGCAGTGATCGCTGAGATCTTGGTTGAAGACACCAGAGGTGTATTTAGAGGGCAAGTTGGTTAGGATGATATCTATGAGGGTGCCCGTGTTTAAGGCTTTGGGGAGGTACCTGGTAGGTTCATTGATAATTTGTGTGAGATTGAGGGCATCAAGCTTAGATTGTAGGATGGCTGGGGTGTTAAGCATGTTCCAGTTTAGGTCGCCTAGCAGCACGAGCTCTGAAGATAGATGGGAGGCAATCAGTTCACATATGGTGTCCAGAGCACAGCTGGGGGCAGAGGGTGGTCTATAGCAGGCAGCAACGGTGAGAGACTTGTTTTTAGACAGGTGGATTTTTAAAAGTAGAAGTTCAAATTGTTTGGGTACAGACCTGGATAGTAGGACAGAACTATGCAGGCTATCTTTGCAGTAGATTGCAACACCGCCCCCTTTGGCAGTTCTATCTTGTCTGAAAATGTTGTAGTTTGGGATGGTGGTCTTCCTAAGCCAGGATTCAGACACAGCTAGAACATCCGGGTTGGCAGAGTTGATCCACATAAAAACACAGGTAACTGGCTAAACCAGCTCTCAGGGCTGTATCAAAATGTCTCAAGATGGTCAACGATCTCAACCAATACAAACACATTAACCACACACAGAAGTGTTTACCGATGGCTCTAAGCACAGTAGTAAAGTTTCCCTGGAAGAGTCCATAATGAGAGCACTTCTGAGGTTGGAAGTAGCAGCATGACGGCCTTCTATTGTGTTATGATGCCAGGACCCCAGTGAGCTGCCCTCGACCTCACCAGAAAATAAATAGCTTCTTAGCTAGCAGAGCAGAGAGACTGTACTACTGCTTTAATGAGGGTTTGGCTACTGTAATCTTCTGACTGTCAGAACTGAGACAGATAGACCCATCACAGCCGCCGGGCTAATTACCATGGCTGGTTATCATCAGGAAATCAAACAAACAAACAAACAAACAAACAAACAAACATAAACTTGTCTTCCTGGCTGTAACAGAAGTCACATTTCTTTGGAATCCTGCTGGAATGTGATTTTTAACCTGTTTGTGCACTCCGCTTTGCATGAGATACCCAGTCACGATGCTTGGCATTGTGGGATACACAGACACAAAGGGCCTGTCAGACCAAATCAAACACACATCAAACCCCAGGTCATCATTTAGAAACCCACAGACTGCCATCTCCACTAATGACAGTTTCCCTTTCCCTAATGTCCCACAGAATGAGATGGGTTTGGTTTTACATGTAAACTCTAGCTTCTGTGTCATATTTCTCTGGCCTTCTGTAACAAAGGATAAATGATACAACACAGTGGTCCTATCAAAGTCCTAACAAAACCTCATTACAAGTTCTCTCTTTTCAACTTCCTACATTGTCTGTTCTTCTCTTTCTGTCCCGAGCGAAATACTATTTCTGAGGCTCCGTATGGAGGGTGTGACGCAATTGCAAAGCCTCTGGAGGCTTACGGAGGCTATATCAAGCTGATGATCAATGGAGACAGGATGCACCTGAGCTCAATTTCGAGTCTCATAGGAAAGGGTCTGAATACTTACGTAAATAAAGTATTTCTGTTTTTTATTTTTAATACATTTGCAAAAATGTCTAAAACCTGTTTTCACTTTGTCATTATTGGGTATTGTGTGTAGATTGCTGAAAAAAACATCATGTAATCAATTTTAGAATAAGGCTGTAATGTAACACAATGTGGAAAAAGTCAAGGGGTCTGAATACTTTCCAAAGGCACTGTAGCTGCTCTGGACTGACCCCCTGCTCTAGTGTTCAGGACTGGCTACAACCCCCTGCTGTCACAAAGTTCATCCCTGACCTCTGACGTCTGGTTCCTGGGCTGCAGGTGTATGTCGTCTGGATCCTATAATTCCCCTCCTTTGAACCTTTGAATCTTTACTATCATTTTATTTTATTAGTTTTTGTTGTTGTTGGAGGGTTACAGTTACAGTTACATTTTCCAGGTAAAATTATATGTTTTTAAAAAACGTACACATAGGCTCCCACAGAAAAAAACATAATAAAAAAATACATACAGAAGTTAAGTGATAATAAATTCAACATAAACAGGAAAAGGAAACAAAAAAGAAGTGGGCCTCCTTATTTATAAATCCCATCATTATATGGGCATCCCACGGGACTAAATTGTAAATGTAGAAAAAAATATTTACCTGGTAATGTGTATGTGTCTTTCAAATCTTGGAAAGTTCTCAAACCATTACTGTCCATGATATTGGCAAGGGTATAGATTCCACATTTGAAACATTGGGGAGATGCAAAATGTTGCCCTCCAATAACACAAGGCGTTATTGTGAAATATTGGAATATGGTTATGCCATTTTGATTCCCAGTTACAATGTCTTTCAATTTTGCAACAAATAGAAATTGAGTGAGCAACAATAGGACCAAAGCGTAGTTTACATTGATTAAGGGACATATCAGTGAAGATATACTCAGCCAGGGGGCAGAAGAATCATGTCTAAACAAATTTAGGATGGGACAAAATGCTAGTGTCTGGAAATGCAATTTAAAGTTTGGTACGGATAGTCCTCCTATGTCTTTCCCTCTTTGCAAATTTGTAAGTTTTGTCCAGGCTACACATTTTATCCCAATAGCTAGAAGGGGAGACGAAGCATCAAATCAAATCAATCTTTATTTATATAGCACATTTCAGACATGGATGCAAAACAATGGCCTTCAAAGGATAAAAAATAAAAAATAAAAAAAACTATAAAAACAAATATTTACTAGAAAACAAACATCAGAGGATTAAACACTAAAGAACAACAATAACTAAAATACTAAAAAGCACCCAAGCGAATCACTGAACTACATAAATTCTGCCGTTGAAATATATTCATTTTGACAATAGATATTCTGCTGGTTAAAGCAACTGGAATATTAGTCCATCTACTAAGGTCGGATTGAATTGATTTGAGTGTTCTGTTAAAGTTTCTGACATGGGTTTAATCTAAGGAAAGAAATAGTTATATTCCCAAATATTTAAAATGGTAAATGATTGGGATTCCATAAGTAGCGATGGATCCTCCATCAGGGTCTTCAGAGGCAGTAGGGCAGACTTGGTTAGAATGATTTTATAAATGGAGATGGAGCTGAATATGTCTATGAACTTCAAAGCTTTTGATAGGGATTGAGATACATTGTCTAGATAAAATACGATATCGTCTGCGTATAAGGAGATGACGTGATCCGTAGAATTGAGAGATATTAGTGTAATTTCTTTCAATTGTCGAATTGCCTGGGCCAGAAGCTCAATCGACATAAAAAAATATCAGAAGTGACATGGAATCATCTTGCCTGCTACTTCTAGTTATTCTGATTGGAACAGAATTGATATCACCTGTTATTAGTATGGTTGAGGGATTAGCATATACAGTGCCTTGCGAAAGTATTAGGCCCCCTTGAACTTTGCGACCTTTTGCCACATTTCAGGCTTCAAACATAAAGATATAAAACAGTATTTTTTTGTGAAGAATCAACAACAAGTGGGACACAATCATGAAGTGGAACGACATTTATTGGATATTTCAAACTTTTTTAACAAATCAAAAACTGAAAAATTGGGCGTGCACAATTATTCAGCCCCTTTACTTTCAGTGCAGCAAACTCTCTCCAGACGTTCAGTGAGGATCTCTGAATGATCCAATGTTGACCTAAATGACTAATGATGATAAATACAATCCACCTGTGTGTAATCAAGTCTCCGTATAAATGCACCTGCACTGTGATAGTCTCAGAGGTCCGTTAAAAGCGCAGAGAGCATCATGAAGAACAAGGAACACACCAGGCAGGTCCGAGATACTGTTGTGAAGAAGTTTAAAGCCGGATTTGGATACAAAAAGATTTCCCAAGCTTTAAACATCCCAAGGAGCACTGTGCAAGCGATAATATTGAAATGGAAGGAGTATCAGACCACTGCAAATCTACCAAGACCTGGCCGTCCCTCTAAACTTTCAGCTCATACAAGGAGAAGACTGATCAGAGATGCAGCCAAGATGCCCATGATCACTCTGGATGAACTGCAGAGATCTACAGCTGAGGTGGGAGACTCTGTCCATAGGACAACAATCAGTCGTATATTGCACAGATCTGGCCTTTATGGAAGAGAGGCAAGAAGAAAGCCATTTCTTAAAGATATCCATAAAAAAGTGTTGTTTAAAGTTTGCCACAAGCCACCTGGGAGACACACCAAACATGTGGAAGAAGGTGCTCTGGTCAGATGAAACCAAAATTGATATTTTTGGCAACAATGCAAAACGTTATGTTTGGCGTAAAAGCAACACAGCTCATCACCCTGAACACACCATCCCCACTGTCAAACATGGTGGTGGCAGCATCATGGGTTGGGCCTGCTTTTCTTCAGCAGGGACAGGGAAGATGGTTAAAATTGATGGGAAGATGGATGGAGCCAAATACAGGACCATTCTGGAAGAAAACCTGATGGAGTCTGCAAAAGACCTGAGACTGGGATGGAGATTTGTCTTCCAACAAGACAATGATCCAAAATATAAAGCAAAATCTACAATGGAATGGTTCAAAAATAAACATATCCAGGTGTTAGAATGGCCAAGTCAAAGTCCAGACCTGAATCCAATCGAGAATCTGTGGAAAGAACTGAAAACTGCTGTTCACAAATGCTCTCCATCCAACCTCACTGAGCTCGAGCTGTTTTGCAAGGAGGAATGGGAAAAATGTTCAGTCTCTCGATGTGCAAAACTGATAGAGACATACCCCAAGCGACTTACAGCTGTAATCGCAGCAAAAGGTGGCGCTACAAAGTATTAACTTAAGGGGGCTGAATAATTTTGCACGCCCAATTTTTCAGTTTTTGATTTGTTAAAAAAGTTTGAAATATCCAATAAATGTCGTTCCACTTCATGATTGTGTCCCACTTGTTGTTGATTCTTCACAAAAAAATACAGTTTTATATCTTTATGTTTGAAGCCTGAAATGTGGCAAAAGGTCGCAAAGTTCAAGGGGGCCGAATACTTTCGCAAGGCACTGTATATAGTATCATATTAATGAAATTGGAGCCAAAGATATCACCATTATAGTCTATCAAAAGCTTTTTTTGCGTCGAGAGATAAAACTGCCCAAGGAGCTTTGCTTTCTGATGAAGCATGTAAGATATGTAATAGACAAAAGAGGTTATCTGAGGACAATAGTTTTTTAAGAAACTCGCTTTGGTCCAGATGTACCAATTTAAGTTTCAAGACAGGACGACAGAATTTAAGAAAATTTCAAAGGTAGAGAGCACTGGGTGGCGTCCTTACCTGGTTTTAAAAAATGGGAAATTAGTGCTGTATTTACATCCCTTCCAAATGAACCTCTATGAACGGCTGTGTTAATCAATTCAAAAAACATTGGAGCTTATTGCTTCTAAAATGTTAAATAGACCTGACACTGTCCTCTGACCCTGACCATAAACTTGACCTTTCACCTCTCTGTACTTACTCTTGTTTCTTCTCAGATTAATAGCTGTGGTAACCTTTGAACTTCACAAATCTGTAACTAAAAAGGAGACTCACATGAAACTTGTAAAACATTATTTTGCCACCAACAAAAAGGTATGCAAAGCGAGAGTCAGAAACATGAATCCAAAGTCATTAAGAGCATAAGTAAACAGGCAGCAAGCAGTATTACCCATCCAAATACAGAGCCTCACACAGAGTGTGTGACACAGGATTAGTGTATACGATACGTTGTGGTGGGGCTACAGCTGCTGCTGCTGGGAGGCACGTCTCTCTGGCTCTGACTCTGGCTGGCATGAGGAGGCCATGCCTCTGCCTGCCTTCCTCTTCTTTCACCCTCTTTTCATCCTTTTCTTTTTATTCAATTGAGCTTATTCGCCCATGTTCCTGCCTAAACAAATGTCAGGGAGACACCTTGGCTGAGGGGAGCATGTCATTGGCAGATAATGAGGTAAAAAGCCAGTGACTCTGCAGCATTTCTTTATTAGTTTCCATCTCTGTGTCCACAGACATGACCCAAGGGAGTAGGCAGAGCTTTTCCAATCAACACTGCACCTTGAATATCAATGTGCCACAAACTACAGATCACTCATCCTGACTGGGAGAGAGAGAGAGAGAGAGAGAGAGAGAGAGAGAGAGAGAGAGAGAGAGAGAGAGAGAGAGAGAGAGAGAGAGAGAGAGAGAGAGAGAGAGAGAGAGAGAGAGAGAGAGAGAGAGAGAGAGAGAGAGAGAGAGAGAGAGAGAGAGAGAGAGAGAGAGAGAGAGAGAAGAAACAGAACACAAGAGGATGTGTCCTCAAGAAATAGAAAGATTAGAAAAAGAGAAGCGAGAGGGATGGAAAGAAGGCAGAGAAGGGAATGATAGTCAGCCGCTGAGATAATATCTCCTTCAATGCACCCTGTTGATGTGGGCCAACACAACAAAGGGAGGATAGAGAGTGAAGATGGAGGAGAGGAAAACAGAAGACAGCACAGTGAGAGGAGAAGCGGAAGCAATTAAAAGCATGGGTCAGAGGTCGGGGGAGCAGGATTGAGAGTGATTAATGCTCCATTCCTTTAAGAGCACCCCTCCCCTGTCACTACAAGGATAACAGGAGAGGGCACGACTACAGGGAAACGACAGTAGGAGAACTCTACACTAACTTTTTATTCTCCTCTCTGTCTGTGAATGTCTCTTTCTTTACGGCTCCCTTTCTCTTCTTCTCTTTCTGCATCTCCCTTTCTTTCGTACTATATGTCTCTCTTTCTGTCTATAACCCTCTCTCTTTGCTTACCACGCTCTCCTTCCCTGTCATCTTTCTCCGTCTTTCAATCCTGTACTCTTCAGCACGGTTAGACGGAAATCTCCCTCAAAATGTAATAAAGCAGAACATTTAGGCTGAACAGCATGAAGAACTTTGGTCCCTGAAGCCGTTGGCTGGATAGCTTTAAAGGCTAGTTTAAAGATTGGTACTCTCTGGGTGCTGTGTGAAGTTCTTGATGAGGTGGACTATTCAACCTCAACTAATTATAAATTAAATCAAATTGAACCAACAAATCCCCAATCGTACAAAATTGTTTTTTCAGACTGATTTAACGGTCAAATTGAATAATAAAATAAAGTGAAACCCTAATTAGTCCATTCTATTGTGTTTGTTTTGTTCTAACACACACTTACACACACATAATGACTGTCTCTGTGTGTGACGGGGGCTGCCCATACACATGACAGAGAGAGCCTTCAAACACACACACACGTGCACACACACACTCACAACACATGCATGAACCACACACACACACACAAACCCACAAACACGATGACAATAAGCTCTTTCCACACAACCATTGATCTGCCGATTCAACCAATGTGTGGCCGTACAAAAGAGGAGTTTTGTGAGTTTGTGCCCAGAAGGAGAAGACAAGAGAAGGGGACATCGATAGCAGCCAACTTGCAATCACTAACACATTGTTCATGATACGGCTTCTGTTTGTGGGCAAAGAGACAATAGAGATGACTACCATATGTAAGATACCAGAGGGGAGCTAGAGAAGAGGGATGAATCAAATCGATATAGCTGTAAATGCGATTAGTCTTTGCCTCAATTAGCAGATGAAGAGTTAGTCATGTGTTGTTGGTGAAGTACTCAGGGTGGTTCTTCTGGCAGCCACAGGGCTATAAACAGCCCAGGGAGCTCCAGACTGAGACGACCCAGGAGAAAACCCTCTGCCGCTTTAAATACAGTCGCTAAGACGTTTACACCAACCCTTTAAAAACAATAGCAGACATAAACTTGGTCAACTACCTTCACAACCATTTGGTCCAATGTTCTTTGGTGAAGGAACAGTACACAGAGACAAGCCATTTTCAAAATGGCCACCATTTATTGTAACACGAGGGGCAAGGTTGGAGGGAGTGAGAGAGTAGGGTTCAGTGTATGCCTTTGGGAAACCATGTCAGCCATGATTACACTTTTACACCTAAAGATCCAGCAGGCCAAATAAATTGTTCAACCAACCAGACAAAGTATGACAAAGCCAAAAAAACAGCACATGCCTGGTAAACATGAGGAAAAACGCAGTCGGAGCATGCACATTGATACAATGCGCTGGCCAAACCAACTGAAGCCATTTTCCTATTAGCCTTGCTCAGCCGCACTCCAATTTCAAGTAGCAATCACTATTGGTTGCACTTGTAGTTTCTCCCTGAGGAAATCTCTTTCTCATGTGCAAACATACCTAACAGTATACTGTAGTACACACACACACACACACACACACACAAATACACACACATACACGCAGACAGAACCACATTGTGCATAATAACCGCATAGGTTCCAGTCCAACTCAGCATCCATCCCGTGGACAGTATCTGCTACAACCCTATCTGATGGGATGGGGCTGTGAATAATTGACCTGTTCTGGGTCACCTCATCAGGCTCCAGAGCTGTTGATTCATTTAGAGATACAGTCTCTGGCTGAACCCTGCTGGACTTTGAGCCTCCAGAGAAAGGATACAACTCCAATAGCATTAGCATCCTGCTCAATGCAAATAGCAACCAATGAATTAAGCATGAATGCAAAACAAGGCCCGAAAAATGTCCTTCCTTGTAAACAATGGGCCGGAGAAGGGGAGGAAGTGGGGGAGGAGGGGGTAGGGGGCACTAAGGATTCTCGGGCTGTATCCTTGGAGACAGTGTACAACAAGCTTTTAGGTAATGAGAGCGAACAAATGAAACCCACATTTTCCTATTTGGGCCCCTTGATTATGATCGCATTTAAAAATCCTCGTAAAGTGTTTCATTATGTGAGTTTGAACTGGCCAGGCTACTGCTAACAGAGAAGAGAGGAGAGAGAGAGAAATAAAGAGAGAGAGAGAAAGAGAGAGAGAGAAAGAGAGAAAGAAAGAGAAGTAAAGAGAGAGAGAGAAAGAGAAAGAAGCATAGAGAGAGCGAGAGAGAGAAAGAGAGAAAGAAAGAGAAGCAAAGAGAGAGAGAGAAAGAAGCATAGAGAGAGAGAGAAAGAGAGAGACAGAGAGAACGAGAGGCATAGAGAGATAGAGAGACCGAGAGGGGGAGAGATATATCGAAAAATCCAAAGTAAGCTTTGCAATATGTACATTTTTACGTCATGCCAATAAAGCAAATTGAATTGAGAGAGAGAGAGAGAGAGAGAGGCATAGAGAGAGAGAGACTATGCCTCTCTCTCTGTCTCTCTCTGAGAAATAGAGAGAGAGGGATAACGAGGGAGAAAGTCTGTTTCATAATTCAGTAGCAAAAGGAAGCAGTGTGCTGTTGAGACATAAACCAGATGATGGAGAAGAGAGGAGTGTGTGGTTCCCCAGCTCCCCTCTCTATCTGCCCCCCCCCCCCCCCGTTACACTGCAGTTACACCCTGAACCCAGAGCTGAGAGAGGAGGCCTTCCCAGCTGCAGGTGCTCTGCTACCCATCACTATCACAATGGGGAACATGAAGCTACATTTATATTTAAATCAAGGCACCGTGGGTGTTAAAGAGAGAACCTATTTGTTTGTGTGTGTGTGTGTGTGTGTGTGTGCGCGCGCACACGCAGGTGAGAATGCAACATGCATTATTGCAAATGTAATGCACATTCTTTGAGATAAAGCTACCATCCATTTGAAACACTACTCAAACTGGTAGAATTGATAGACATTGACATGTTTCATCCTCTGTACTGTTAAATAAACATTAACATTATTCATCCTCTCTACCGTTAGATAAACATTAACATTATTCATCCTCTGTACTGTTAGATAAACATTAACATTATTCATCCTCTGTACTGTTAGATATACATTAACATTATTCATCCTCTGTACTGTTAGATAAACATTAACATTATTCATCCTCTGTACTGTTAGATATACATTAACATTATTCATCCTCTGTACTGTTAGATAAACATTAACATTATTCATCCTCTCTACCGTTAGATAAACATTAACATTATTCATCCTCTGTACTGTTAGATACACATTAACATTATTCATCCTCTGTACTGTTAGATAAACATTAACATTATTCATCCTCTCTACCGTTAGATAAACATTAACATTATTCATCCTCTGTACTGTTAGATAAACATTAACATTATTCATCCTCTCTACCGTTAGATAAACATTAACATTATTCATCCTCTCTACCGTTAGATAAACATTAACATTATTCATCCTCTGTACTGTTAGATAAACATTAACATTATTCATCCTCTGTACTGTTAGATAAACATTAACATTATTCATCCTCTCTACTGTTAGATAAACATTAACATTATTCATCCTCTGTACTGTTAGATAAACATTAACATTATTCATCCTCTCTACCGTTAGATAAACATTAACATTATTCATCCTCTGTACTGTTAGATAAACATTAACATTATTCATCCTCTCTACCGTTAGATAAACATTAACATTATTCATCCTCTGTACTGTTAGATAAACATTAACATTATTCATCCTCTGTACTGTTAGATAAACATTAACATTATTCATCCTCTGTACTGTTAGATAAACATTAACATTATTCATCCTCTGTACCGTTAGATAAACATTAACATTATTCATCCTCTGTACTGTTAGATATACATTAACATTATTCATCCTCTGTACTGTTAGATATACATTAACATTATTCATCCTCTGTACTGTTAGATAAACATTAACATTATTCATCCTCTGTACTGTTAGATATACATTAACATTATTCATCCTCTGTACTGTTAGATAAACATTAACATTATTCATCCTCTGTACTGTTAGATAAACATTAACATTATTCATCCTCTTTACTGTTAGATATACATTAACATTATTCATCCTCTGTACTGTTAGATATACATTAACATTATTCATCCTCTGTACTGTTAGATAAACATTAACATTATTCATCCTCTGTACTGTTAGATAAACATTAACATTATTCATCCTCTGTACCGTTAGATAAACATTAACATTATTCATCCTCTGTACCGTTAGATAAACATTAACATTATTCATCCTCTGTACCGTTAGATAAACATTAACATTATTCATCCTCTGTACCGTTAGATAAACATTAACATTATTCATCCTCTGTACTGTTAGATAAACATTAACATTATTCATCCTCTCTACCGTTAGATAAACATTAATATTATTCATCCTCTGTACTGTTAGATAAACATTAACATTATTCATCCTCTGTACTGTTAGATAAACATTAACATTATTCATCCTCTGTACTGTTAGATAAACATTAACATTATTCATCCTCTCTACCGTTAGATAAACATTAACATTATTCATCCTCTCTACCGTTAGATAAACATTAACATTATTCATCCTCTGTACTGTTAGATAAACATTAACATTATTCATCCTCTGTACTGTTAGATAAACATTAACATTATTCATCCTCTGTACCGTTAGATAAACATTAACATTATTCATCCTCTGTACTGTTAGATAAACATTAACATTATTCATCCTCTGTACTGTTAGATAAACATTAACATTATTCATCCTCTCTACCGTTAGATAAACATTAACATTATTCATCCTCTGTACTGTTAGATAAACATTAACATTATTCATCCTCTGTACTGTTAGATAAACATTAACATTATTCATCCTCTGTACTGTTAGATAAACATTAACATTATTCATCCTCTGTACCGTTAGATAAACATTAACATTATTCATCCTCTTTACTGTTAGATAAACATTAACATTATTCATCCTCTGTACCGTTAGATAAACATTAACATTATTCATCCTCTTTACTGTTAGATAAACATGAACATTATTCATCCTCTGTACTGTTAGATAAACATTAACATTATTCATCCTCTCTACCGTTAGATAAACATTAACATTATTCATCCTCTGTACTGTTAGATAAACATTAACATTATTCATCCTCTTTACTGTTAGATAAACATTAACATTATTCATCCTCTGTACTGTTAGATAAACATTAACATTATTCATCCTCTGTACTGTTAGATAAACATTAACATTATTCATCCTCTCTACCGTTAGATAAACATTAACATTATTCATCCTCTGTACTGTTAGATAAACATTAACATTATTCATCCTCTGTACTGTTAGATATACATTAACATTATTCATCCTCGACATACCCCATCATGCACAGCATTGTCATCCACACACACATAACCCTAACAGACAGGCCTTCTGACTGGGGCTGGGGCTCATTCCAATAGTTCAACCATCCCACCTGCCCTTGTTCACTCTTTTTTGCAGATTGAATAGGAATGAATAATTGAAGTCAAGGGGCAGATATGAGGGAACATGTTTCTGGAATGAGGCACGGCCCGGGACTAATACAGTCCATATCTTTACTCCCCACCCCACAAGCACAGCAGATACAAATAAACAGTTTCCCAGTTATTCCATGTTTTCCATTCCTGAGGCGAACAGCGTGTCCATGTTTTTCAAATGCACTGTTTTCTCGATATCTTGGAAACTTGGATAAGCTTGACAAAAACATGTTTCTGTGCCTGCATTGTGTGTATATATTTTTAGGAATGTGTGTGTGTGTTGGAACCACACTCTTTGGCTTCTTCTTTTTTTCTTTCATTTTCTCCGTCAAAATGGTGCCATTTTGTTGTTTGAGAGGAGCAAATAGTTTCCATCCCAGCGTCTCTCTCTACCCCCTCTCCTTCCCTCTCTCGCTCTCTCTCTCTCTCTCTCTCACACACTCTCTCTTTCACTCTCCATCCGTCCGTCCGTCTCTCTCTCTCTCTTTCCCTCTCTCTCTCTTTCACTCTCGCTCTCTTTCACTCTCTCTCCCTCTTTCACTCTCTCTCTCTCTTTCACTCTCTCTTTCTCTCTCTCTCTCTCTCTCTCTCTCGCCCACACACACACACACACACACACACACACACACACACACACAGAGAGAGAGAGAGAGAGAGCAAAAAGACTTCCACGAAAGCCATGTTTCCATACCACAGAGAAGGGAAGACTGAAATGGAAATAATTGACAGTAAGAACAATACAAACTTTACAATATTTGGGGCTATAAAATACAATCAAATTGAAAATTGAAAATAAGATTCAAGTCATTAATTACAAAAAAATACAAACATTTTTTAAAAATAATAAAATACTGTATATTTATACAATAAAAATAAACAATCATACTACTATCCCCAGGTCATAAATAAACAATGGTCTTCACTGACCTGCAGTGTTCTGTGATACACAATGCTACAGTAGCCGCAGTGGTGCAGAATAACACAACAGAGTTAGTGAACCTGTGAACCTTGTCAGCCTTTATTAAAGATGACACCGCCTTTTAGCGCACATCGCTCTCAGGCTATCTCACTCGCCCCTCTCGAAAACAAACACACAGAAACAGACACACATAGGAACACACACACACTGATGTATGTTTGTCATGTCTCCTGTGTCTCTCCCCTCCTCTGGTATAATGATGGCAATGTTAGAGATGTGTGCATTGTAATGACAGCCACAACAGGGGATGGGGACGGAGTGATGGTTGTAGAATCTGGGCTGTAGTTGTTATAGTGTGGTGGTGGCAGAGTGATGGTTGTAGTATCTGGGCTGTAGTTGTTATAATGTGGTGGTGGCAGAGTGATAGTTGTAGTATCTGGGCTGTAGTTGTTATAGTGTGGTGGTGGCAGAGTGATAGTTGTAGTATCTGGGCTGTAGTTGTTATAATGTGGTGGTGGCAGAGTGATGGTTGTAGTATCTGGGCTGTAGTTGTTATAGTGTGGTGGTGGCAGAGTGATAGTTGTAGTATCTGGGCTGTAGTTGTTATAGTGTGGTGGTGGCAGAGTGATGGTTGTAGTATCTGGGCTGTAGTTGTTATAATGTGGTGGTGGCAGAGTGATGGTTGTTGTATCTGGGCTGTAGTTGTTATAGTGTGGTGGTGGCAGAGTGATGGTTGTAGTATCTGGGCTGTAGTTGTTATAGTGTGGTGGTGGCAGAGTGATAGTTGTAGTATCTGGGCTGTAGTTGTTATAGTGTGGTGGTGGCAGAGTGATGGTTGTAGTATCTGGGCTGTAGTTGTTATAATGTGGTGGTGGCAGAGTGATGGTTGTAGTATCTGGGCTGTAGTTGTTATAATGTGGTGGTGGCAGAGTGATAGTTGTAGTATCTGGGCTGTAGTTGTTATAATGTGGTGGTGGCAGAGTGATGGTTGTAGTATCTGGGCTGTAGTTGTTATAATGTGGTGGTGGCAGAGTGATAGTTGTAGTATCTGGGCTGTAGTTGTTATAGTGTGGTGGTGGCAGAGTGATGGTTGTAGTATCTGGGCTGTAGTTGTTATAATGTGGTGGTGGCAGAGTGATAGTTGTAGTATCTGGGCTGTAGTTGTTATAGTGTGGTGGTGGCAGAGTGATGGTTGTAGTATCTGGGCTGTAGTTGTTATAATGTGGTGGTGGCAGAGTGATGGTTGTAGTATCTGGGCTGTAGTTGTTATAATGTGGTGGTGGCAGAGTGATAGTTGTAGTATCTGGGCTGTAGTTGTTATAATGTGGTGGTGGCAGAGTGATAGTTGTAGTATCTGGGCTGTAGTTGTTATAATGTGGTGGTGGCAGAGTGATGGTTGTAGTATCTGGGCTGTAGTTGTTATAATGTGGTGGTGGCAGAGTGATAGTTGTAGTATCTGGGCTGTAGTTGTTATAGTGTGGTGGTGGCAGAGTGATGGTTGTAGTATCTGGGCTGTAGTTGTTATAATGTGGTGGTGGCAGAGTGATAGTTGTAGTATCTGGGCTGTAGTTGTTATAGTGTGGTGGTGGCAGAGTGATGGTTGTAGTATCTGGGCTGTAGTTGTTATAATGTGGTGGTGGCAGAGTGATAGTTGTAGTATCTGGGCTGTAGTTGCTACAGTGTGGTGGTGGCAGAGTGATGGTTGTAGTATTTGGGCTGTAGTTGTTATAATGTGGTGGTGGCAGAGTGATGGTTGTAGTATCTGGGCTGTAGTTGTTATAGTGTGGTGGTGGCATAGTGATGGTTGTAGTATCTGGGCTGTAGTTGTTATAGTGTGGTGGTGGCAGAGTGATGGTTGTAGTATCTGGGCTGTAGTTGTTATAGTGTGGTGGTGGCAGAGTGATGGTTGTAGTATCTGGGCTGTAGTTGTTATAGTGTGGTGGTGGCAGAGTGATGGTTGTAGTATCAGAGTGATGGTTGTAGTATCTGGGCTGTAGTTGTTATAGTGTGGTGGTGGCAGAGTGATGGTTGTAGTATCTGGGCTGTAGTTGTTATAATGTGGTGGTGGCAGAGTGATGGTTGTAGTATCTGGGCTGTAGTTGTTATAGTGTGGTGGTGGCAGAGTCATGGTTGTAGTATCTGGGCTGTAGTTGTTATAATGTGGTGGTGGCAGAGTGATAGTTGTAGTATCTGGGCTGTAGTTGCTACAGTGTGGTGGTGGCAGAGTGATGGTTGTAGTATTTGGGCTGTAGTTGTTATAATGTGGTGGTGGCAGAGTGATAGTTGTAGTATCTGGGCTGTAGTTGTTATAGTGTGGTGGTGGCAGAGTGATGGTTGTAGTATCTGGGCTGTAGTTGTTATAGTGTGGTGGTGGCAGAGTGATGGTTGTAGTATCTGGGCTGTAGTTGTTGTAATGTGGTGGTGGCAGAGTGATAGTTGTAGTATCTGGGCTGTAGTTGCTACAGTGTGGTGGTTAGTGGAGGGATCAATACAGACTAGTCCTGATTGCTGAGAGCCCATTTTACATTCCTGTCTGGTCCCTCTGTCTGTCTAGACACACCTGATAGATGCTGACACAAAGAAACACTACACTGTGCACTATGACTGTGTGCGCGTATGTGTGTGTATGTGTGTGTGTGTGTGTATGTGGCGTGCCACACACAATATCCTGCTCCTTTACTCATATCATGATTCCACTTAATACACGTGTACACACACAAGTGTATTAGTACATGTCTGCATTGTGTGTGTGTGTGTTCATTCATGTGTGTGTGTGTATTCAACAGTGTGTGTATGAGAGTGTGTTTGTAAGCGTGTATGAGAGGATAAAGCCAGTAGAGTGGATGTGGATCTGTCCAGCCAGGGTAAGGGGTAAGAGCCTGCAGCAGTAAGGTCATTAAGACTAGGTGTCTGGGGCATAATGCCCTCCATCCCTTCATTAGAGCTGTTTACTCTGCCAAGCACAACTGCACACACTCGCACAAGCACACACACACACACACATCGTATAAGTACCTCTGCACCCCATCTCCACAATGGTGTGTGTGCGTATGAGCGTGTGCAGTTGTGCTTGGCAGAGTAAACAGCTCTAATGAAGGGATGGAGGGCATTATGCCCCAGACACCTAGCCTTAATGACCTTACTGCTGCAGGCTCAAGCACACACACACACACAAGCACACACACACAAGCACACACGCACGCACGCATGCAATCCCACACACACACACTTTGAATACCTCTGCACTCCAACTCCACTATGGTGTGTGTGTGTTTGTGTTCCATCCACTTATATTTACAGAGAGATTTAAGCTGGAGGTATGTCAGGGAAAGGGGATGCCTAGTCAGTTGTACAACTGAAAGCATTCAACCGAAATGTCTTCCACATTTAACCCCTCTCAATCAGAGAGGTGCGGGTCATACAAGGTCAGCGAGGGCCATGATGTGACAAATGCACACATGTTGAGCCTGTAGAGGGCATTGGTGTGTGTGTGTCACTACGTGTCACTGCATATATAAGTGTGTGTGGTGTATGTGTGAGTGTGTCAGTTATTCTCCCTATGTCCAGTCTGTGGGCTGTCTATTCTCTCTCCTCCATCCATCATCCCCCCTTCTCTATGTCTCTCCCATCATCCCTCCATCTCTCTGTTTCTCCCATCATCCCTCCATCTCTCTGTCACTGTCACACACAGTTTCCTGCTGTTCAGCACTTTGCCTCTGTCTGACCCCTCATTGGTCCACACAGATAGTGGAGACACTCACTAAAGAGACACTTAGACATGGACAATGGAATATGTATGCCGTTTCCTGTTCTGTCATAGGCCACAAAGAAAAATGTCCAGTAATTGGACAAAGTTTAACAACTAGCTCCGGATCATGAATAATTCTTTGCTTACTGCACACTTCTGTCAAAAGACTCAAGTCTCCCAGACATGAATTCATTATATTCATTTCGTGAAAAGTTTTTGTTTCAGAAGTCTTTTGACACCCCTTATAGGTATTATAGCAGTAGTACCCTAACCCCCTGCCATATATTCTCATTCACAAAGTAGTGCAGGACAGGCTGTGCCTTCACCTCTCCTCTCCTGTTTCAGATATATCATTTAATAGATTCTCATGAGTGAGTGATCTTACAGTATAACCAATGTGAGAGACCTACCATGGCAGACACTGCAGCCCCACCTCTCTCTCTCTCTTTCTCTCTCTCTCTCTCTCTCTCTCTCTCTCTCTCTCTCTCTCTCTCTCTCTGAATAGTGAATGGAGAGGGAATGGAGGGAGAATGAAGAGAGAATGGAGAGAGGATGGAAAGAGAGTGGAGAGAGAGTAGAGGGAGAATGGAGGGAGAATGGAGAGAGTGGAGAGAAAGTGGATGGAGAGTGGAGAAAGAGTGGAGGGAGAATGGAGAGAGAGTGGAGGGAGAATGGAGAGAGTGGAGAAAAAGTGGATGGAGTGTGGAGGGAGAATGTAGAGAGAGTGGAGGGAGAATGGAGGGAGAACGGAGAGAGAATGGAGAGAGAAACAGATCAGAAGGTAGCCAGTTATGACAGAAGCATTACATACTGTAAATGATTGAATGCAAGGATCAAATGGCTGGACACTAAAATGCCTTTTATTCAGTCTTTCAGGATGGGAGCAGGTAATTGTTTGGATTGTATCCAACACAGAATCATTTTTAGATCTCTGTCAGCCCAGACAAGGCCCTATGGTATACAACAATTGGCCTCAAATGAGCAAGGCCATCCCTGATGCTACTTACTGTGAGATGACTTAAAACACATTGGGAGTTATGCAGGGGAGCTACACAGACACACACAAACACACACAAGCTCACACACAGCCACCAATGGGTGCGGGTGAACACAAATCAAACGCTAACATCATTAAACGTACTGCCAGACAAAAGATAATATATTCTTAATGTCAAAGTTGCGTGTTCTGCCTGAGGCACTATTCTCTGTTCTTTGTGTTAAAGAACCCCTCTAATTAGCCAAATAAGGTAATGACAATGCGCTGTGATGGACAGAGACCTCACCATTATTATTTCACATAGCTAGATAAACCCACTGCTACTGCACTGTATAGACAGTTATTTGGCATAATTATGATGTCTGTTCTGTCTGTTCTGACTCCCAACCTCAGTCTCTGAATATGAAGACTGCCCACCTACTTGAAATAAACACACCTCATAGTATAAATCAATATCTTAATGAAAAGGTGCCACCATTAGTTACTTATGATATAGGCAGAAATAAACACAGATAGACTAACTGACACACAGATATGAATACGTGGCCCATCCCATGCCAATGCTTCTCCTGTGACTGGCACGTGTGTGCCAGCCTATAAGGTTCACATCCCATGCTGCTAGAAATAGACTAGATTAGCAGAGGAGACATTTCTCTCCATTTCTAATTCTCACTGTATTTTGTCTTCATCTCAGCCACTTTAATTCACACCATTCTCTCTCCCTGCGTGTCTAATTTCCTTTCTCACTCCATCTTTCTCACTTTATTTTCTCCCCTTCTATCTCTGTTACATTTTTTTTCTCTGCACTGACTATACTGTCAATCGTTTTAGACTATAACTCTTTTTCTCCAATTACCGTCTCGCTCACAATCTTTGTTTTGTTTTCTATTCTCTGCCCCTCCTCTCCTTCTTCCTCTCTCTCTACCCCGTATCTCTCCCCTTCCCTACTTCCTCATCACTCTCTCTTTCCTATCTCCCTCTCTCTCTCTCTCTGTGTGAAGTGTGACATTTGGTTTTCTCCTATGTCAGCACTTATGGGCTGCAGCGGAGGCAGATCCTGGCAGAGTCTCACCGTGGAAACCAGGGCCTGAGTGACAGCCTGTCCGCTCCAAAACAATCCACTCATTAATCTAGCTGCAGCTCCGCTCTGCTCATCATCTCTGCCACTTAACTCCCTCTACCAGCTACACCCCCCCCCCACCCCCCACACACACACACACACCATTGGCGACCCGTCATTCATGGCAGGTGGGGCAGAGCCTTTAATTTTTTTTTTTGGGGGGGGGGGGGGGGGGCTTATTTTGGGATTAATACATGTCAGTTTGCAAACAATGTAAAACAAATATTTGAGATAAAAAGGCCACATACAAACATGGTCTCTTTTTTGCTTTCTTGAGTAAGGCAGGTCCAAAATGCAGGTGTTTCACCCTAGCTCAGTGCTTTCTGTGGTGGTGGGGCAGGCAGCGGGTAAGTACGGAGCGTAGGGGTTGGTAATGTTATCTAGTTGCCTTGTGACTGGCTCAGTGTTCTGTCACTCATGGGGACACTACCTCACCACAAAATCTATGGGGAGAGCTCAAAAATTCAAGTCCGTTGGGTGCTGCCATAGAGTTACATTAAAAGTGCCCATCCAAGAAGGCTCAAGGTCATTAGCCACAGATAAAATGACGTCAAATCAGGTTATATCTACGGTAGCTTTGATTGGACTGATCATGTCAACATCCCACTTTCAAAATCTTAGCTAGCAGTCATCATCATGAATCACTTTGACAATCTAAGGCACTGCATCTTAGGGCTAGAGGCGTCATTACACACAGCCTGGAAACGAACCAGGGTGTATCACAACCGGCCATGACTGGGAGTCCCATAGGGCGGTGCACAATTGGCCCAGGGGCGTCCGGGTTTGGACAAATAAGAATTTGTTATTCACTGACTTGCCTAGTTACATAAAGGTTAAATATATATATATATATTTATTTACAAAAAAAACAACATTACCCATCCTTGTCATATGAAGAGAAATTGTAGAGAAAACATTATCGGTGCTCATCGGCCATTGGACATAAACATTACACAACACGTTGGAAATCACAAATTCAACAATGAGTGGTTTGGAAGGAATCATTGGCAAACTGTTGACAAAGCAATAGTGTTGCAAAGCAATCACTAGTCTGGTTTTCGGTGTTGTGGGTGTGCGGTCCAAGTCTGGGATTAAGTGTCTCTTTTCCAAGTATAAAAGGATAAACATTCAACAACATGGGCTTGGCCATGCTGTCAATCCAGCGTTCAACTGAAAACTCTGAACTGGGAAATCTCAGACTTCAGTGAGTTCAAGACAACTGGGAACTCTAAAAGAAAAATAAGCTCTGACTGGGAAAATATGTTTCAAAAGGTCATCCAACTCGTAATTCCAATTGGGAACTCTGACCTCTTTCTAGAGCTCTGACCTGAAGATCACTGACGTCATGATTCGACCTTGTTTAGTTCCAAGGTCCCAGTTGTCTTGAAAGCTAAAAAAATTATGACAAAGTTTGCCCACAAGGACTGCCACCTTCCTGTTCAAGTGAGCAGGGAACATCTGAAAATCTGAGAAAAATCCAACCAGGAAGTGGGAAATCTGAGGTTTGTAGGTTTTCAAGTCATAGCCTATCGAAGATACAGTGGGATATTGGTCATATTGCACTTCCTAAGGCTTCCACTAGATGTCAACAGTCTTTAGAACGTTGTTTGATGATTCTACTGTGAGGTGGGGGTGAATGAGAAGGGATTGAGCCAGGCGTCTGGCAGATTGCCACGAGCTCGTGACACGCGGTCATGTGAGAGTTAGCTTGCGTTCCATTGCTTTTCTATAGACAAAGGAATTCTCCGGTTGGAACATTATTGAAGATTTATGATAAAAACATTCTAAAGATTGATTGTATACATCGTTGGACATGTTTCTACGACCTGTAATATAACATTTTGGACTTTTCGTCCGACCTTTCAGCTGGACTTGCACGCGCTTTTGGATTTGTTTACCAAAAGGAGGTATTTGGACATAAATTAACTTTATCGAACAAATCAAACATTTATTGTGGAACTGGGATTCCTGGGAGTGCATTCTGATGAAGATCATCAAAGGTAAGTGAATATTTATAATGCTATTTCTGACTAATGTTGACTCCACAGCATGGCGGATATTTTGAAATCTGACACAGCGGTTGCATTAAGGAGAAGTTTATCTAAAGTTCCCTGTATGATAGTTGTATCTTCTATCAATGTTTATTATGAGTATTTCTGTAAATTGATGTGGCTCACTGCAAAATCACCGCATGTTTTGGAACTACTGAACATAACACACCAATGTAAAATCAGATTTTGGGATATAAATATGCACCTTATCGAACAAAACATACTTGTATTGTGTAACATGAAGTCCTATGAGTGTCATCTGATGAAGATCATCAAAGGTTAGTGATTAATTTGATCTATATTTCTGCTTTTTGTGACTCCTCTCTTTGGCTGGAAAAATGGTTGTATTTTTCTGTGACTTGGTGGTTACCTAACATAATCGCTTGTGGTGCATTAGCTGTAAAGCCTTTTTGAAATCAGACACTGTGTCTGGATTAACTAGAATTTTATCTTTAAAATGGTGTCAAATACTTGTATGCTTGAGGAATTTTTATTATGAGATTTTTGTTGTTTTGAATTTGGTGCCCTCCACTTTCATTGGCTGTTGGCGTGGTGGGATGCTACGCTACGCTATGTTAAAATCGCCACTGACACACAAACGCGCACAAACGCATGCGCGTGCACAGCCTAATATCAAATCTATATGAACTATGTTTGGAAATAATTAATCATTTATTCCCATTTTTCCTATTGGAGAAGGGGAAGCAATTGCATGAAAGGGTTTCATAGATCACATAGAGTCAAGAGAACAGGTCGCTACTTAGATGGATAGATCTGTGAGGTTTATGTGTTAAGCTGCTGAGCAGGAGGGAGAGAGCGAGTGATCAAACATTCACGAAACATGGCCACTGTGCTTTCTCCTTGCTCTGCGGAGGCCGTAGACATTAACACACTATGAAGGGCAGGAAGTCACCCAAGGAGACGGAGAGAGAGAGCTAACACACATTACACACCTCTCTACATCCTCTGTGTGAGAGAGAGGACATACACCATCTAACAATTTCATTCCACACTCTAGGCATGAGTGAGAGAAAGATAGCGAGAAAGAGAGAAAGGCAGCGAGAAAGAGAGAGAGGCATAGACAGATTTAGAGAGCGAGAGAAGGAAACACTAACACATGGGTGGGGATAGGTTGAACAGAGGACCTACTGCATTTGCTTTTCTCATTCTGGGTGAGGCACTGTTGATGTAAACTGTCAAGAGTGGAGATGTGGAGGGAAAATGAAGTCGTACCACTCTTTCTTTTTCTCTTTTCATTTATTTCCTGCAATGGCTTTGAAGAGCTCACTTTGTTCAGCTGTGTTGCTTTATTATCAGCAGGCAGACAATTTGTTTGACAGCACTGAGGAGATGTGGAATGTGCAATATACATCGTCTCACCCCCTTTCCCGTTTCAATGAATAGTTTCTCCTCTCCTCCAAAAACAGAAACAGAGTGCATTTTTTATTTTCCAGCTGGCTTCTTCAAATGGCTCATATGTAAGTCAAGGACAGCCTATTAGCCAGCCACAGAGCCAGAGAAGTTCCCGCGTTAATTGACGGCGAAAAGAAAGACAGAAAGTGAGGAAAAAGAGAAAGAATGAAGAAAAAACAAATCCTCTCTAATATGGAAATGGAGTAGCAATTTACTGCAGGAACGAGGCTCTCTGCTCTGGAAAGGAGGAAGCGTCGACTCACGGCGTTCCGGAGACAATGCACTTCTCACTAATATCACCTTTTGCGTATTCAGCAATAACAAAGAGCAAAACTCCATTAAGACACAAATGCTGCGCTTGCATGACGGCTGTCTGAGCCACTCTGCAGTGGGGTTGGATGTTTGTACTTGATAGGACTGCCATATTAATACAGTGAGAAGACAGAGAGGCACTTGGTGACACCATGCATTATCATCACTGTGCTTTAAAAATAAAAAAAATGCACCTTTATTTAACCAGGTAGGCAAGTTGAGAACAAGTTCTCATTTACAATTGCCACCTGGCCAAGATAAAGCAAAGCAGTTCGACACATACAACGACACAGAGTTACACATGGAGTAAAACAAACATACAGTCAATAATACATTAGAAACAAGTCTATATACGATGTGAGCAAATGAGGTGAGATAAGGGAGGTAAAGGCAAAAAAAGGCCATGGTGGCAAAGTAAATACAATATAGCAAGTAAAAGAGTGGAATGGTAGATTTGCAGTGGAAGAATGTGCAAAGTAGAAATAAAAATAATGGGGTGCAAAGGAGCAAAATAAATAAATAAATAAAAATAAAATAAATACAGTAGGGAAAGTTGTTTGGACTAAATTATAGGTGGGCTATGTACAGGTGCAGTAATCTGTGAGCTGCTCTGACAGCTGGTGCTTAAAGCTAGTGATGGAGATAAGTGTTTCCAGTTTCAGAGATTTTTGTAGTTTGTTCCAGTCATTGGCAGCAGAGAACTGGTAGGAGAAGCGGCCAAAGAAAGAATTCTTTTTGGGGGTGACCAGAGAGATATACCTGCTGGAGCGCGTGCTACAGGAGGGTGATGCTATGGTCACCAGCGAGCTGAGATAAGGTGGGACTTTACCTAGCAGGGTCACGAGTGAAGGATGCTTTGTTGCGAAATAGGAAGCCAATTCTAGATTTAACTTTGGATTGGAGATGTTTGATGTGGGTCTGGAAGGAGAGTTTACAGTCTAACCAGACACCTAGGTATTTGTAGTTGTCCACATATTCTAAGTCAGAGCCGTCCAGAGTAGTTATGTTGGACGGGCGGGCAGGTGCAGGCAGCGATCGGTTGAAGAGCATGGATTTAGTTTTACTTGTATTTAAGAGCAGTTGGAGGCCACGGAAGGAGAGTTGTATGGCATTGAAGCTTGCCTGGAGGGTTGTTAACACAGTGTCCAAAGAAGGGCCAAAGTATACAGAATGGTGTCGTCTGCGTAGAGGTGGATCAGAGACTCACCAGCAGCAAGAGCGACATCATTGATGTATACAGAGAAGAGAATCGGTCCAAGAATTGAACCCTGTGGCACCCCCATAGAGACTGCCAGAGGTCCGGACAGCAGACTCTCCGATTTGACACACTGAACTCTATCAGAGAAGTAGATGGTGAACCAGGCGAGGCAATCATTTGAGAAACCAAGGCTGTTGAGTCTGCCGATGAGGATGTGGTGATTGACAGAGTCGAAAGCCTTGGCCAGTTCAATGTATACGGCTGCACAGTATTATTTCTTAGCGATGGCGGTTAAGATATCGTTTAGGACCTTGAGCGTGGCTGAGGTGCACCCATGACCAGCTCTGAAATCAGATTGCATAGCAGAGAGGGTATGGTGAGATTCAAAATGGTCGGTAATCTGTTTGTTGACTTGGCTTTCGAAGACCTGAGAAAGTTAGGGTAGGATAGATATAGGTCTGTAGCAGTTTGGGTCAAGAGTGTCCCCCCCCTTTGAAGAGGGGGATGACCGCAGCTGCTTTCCAATCTTTGGGAATCTCAGGCGACACGAAATAAAGGTTGAACAGGCTTGTAATAGGGGTGGCAACAATTTTGGCAGATCATTTTAGAAAGAAAGGGTCCAGATTGTCTAGCCCGGCTGATTTGTAGGGGTCCAACTTTTGCAGCTCTTTCAGAACATCAGCTGGCTGGATTTGGGAGAAGGATAAATGGGGAAGGCTAGGGCGAGTTGTTGTGGGGGGTGCACTGCTGTTGACCGGGGTAGGGGTAGCCAGGTGGAAAGCATGGCCAGCCGTAGAAAATTGCTTATTGAAATTCTCAATTATAGTGGATTTATCAGTGGTGACAGTGTTTCCTATCTACAGTGCAGTGGGCAGCTGGGAGGAGGTGTTCTTATTCTCCATGGCCTTTACAGTGTCCCAGAACTTTTTTGAGTTAGTGTTGCAGGAAGCAAATTTCTGCCAGAAAAAGCTAGCCTTGGCTTTTCTAACTGCCTGTGTATATTGGTTTCTAGCTTCCCTGAAAAGCTGCATATCACGGGAAATGTTCGATGCTAATGCAGAACACCATAGGATGTTTTTGTGTTGGTTAAGGGCAGTCAGGTCTGGAGAGAACCAAGGGCTATATCTGTTCCTGGTTCTAAATTTCTTGAATGGGGCATGCTTATTTAAGATGGTTAGGAAGGCATTTAAAAAAATAACCAGGCATCCTCTACTGACGGGATGAGATCAATATCCTTCCAGGATACCCCGGCCAGGTCGATTAGAAAGGCCTGCTCGCTGAAGTGTTTCAGGGAGGGTTTGACAGTGATGAGTGGAGGTCGTTTTACCGCTGACCCATTACGGATGCAGGCAATGAGGCAGTGAACGCTGAGATCTTGGTTGAAGACAGCAGAGGTGTATTTAGAGGGCAAGTTGGTTAGGATGATATCTATGAGGGTGCCCGTGTTTACGGCTTTGGGGAGGTACCTGGTAGGTTCATTGAACATTTGTGTGAGATTGAGGGCATCAAGCTTAGATTGTAGGATGGCTGGGGTGTTAAGCATGTTCCAGTTTAGGTCACCTAGCAGCACAAGCTCTGAAGATAGATGGGGGGCAATCAGTTCACATATGGTGTCCAGAGCACAGCTGGGGGCAGAGGGTGGTCTATAGCAGGCGGCAACGGTGAGAGACTTGTTTTTAGAGAGGTGGATTTTTAAAAGTAGAAGTTTAAACTGTTTGGGTAAAGACCTGGATAGTATGACAGAACTCTGCAGGCTATCTTTGCAGTAGATTGCAACACCGCCCCCTTTGGCAGTTCTATCTTGTCTGAAAATGTTGTAGTTTGGGATGAAAATTTCAGAATTTTTAGTGGTCTTTCTAAGCCAGGATTCAGACACTGCTAGAACATCCGGGTTTGCAGAGTGCGTTAAAGAAGTGAATAAAACAAACTAAGGCAGGAGGCTTCTAATGTTAACATGTATGAAACCAAGGTTATTAGTTACAGAAGTCATCAAAAGAGAGCGCCTGGGGAATAGGAGTGGAGTTAGGCACTGCAAGGCCTGGATTCACCTCTACATCACCAGAGGAAAAGAGGAGGAGTAGGACAAGGGTACGGCTAAAAGCAATGAGAATTGGTTGTCTAGAACGTCTGGAACAGAGAGTAAAAGGAGGTTTCTGGGGGCGATAAAATAGCTTCAAGGTATAATGTACAGACAAAGGTATGGTAGGATGTGAATACAGTGGAAGTAAACCTAGGTATTGAGTGATGATGAGAGAGATAGTCTCTAGAAACATCATTGAAACCAGTAGATGTCATCACGTGTGGGTGGTGGAACTAATAGGTTGGATAAGGTATAGCGAGCAGGACTAGAGCAGGCTCTACAGTGAAATAAGCCAATAAACACTAACCAGAACAGCAATGGGCAAGGCATATTGACATTAAGGAGAGGCATTCATAGTCGAATGATCAAAGGGGTCCAGTGAGTAGTGAGGTTGGTTGGGGTCACTGCGATTCAGACAGCTAGCCGGGCCATCGGTTGCAAGCTAGCATAGGATGGAGGTCTGTTTTTAGCCACCTCGTGCGTTTCCGTCGGTATGATTAGTGGGGTTCCGTGTGGTAGAGGGGATCAATCCAATTCGCAAAAAAGAATTGATATAGTTATAGAGGCCCAAGAAAAAAGAAAAAAAAATATCCGATAGGGCTATTCAGATAGCAGCCGATAAGACAGCTAACGATTAGCGGACCGCAGATGGGCGTTCAGGTAACGTCGCGACGGAGGAGCCAGCTGGATAACTCCCTCGGGCAGATAACGTCGGTAGTCCAGTTGTGAAGGCCCGGTGGGGCTCCGAGTTGGCAGTAAAACGGGTCCGGATAGGTGATTGTAGCCCAGGAGTGACTGATGGAACTCTGCAGCTGGCTAGTTCCAGAATAATTGATGTTTGCTCCAGAATCGACGTAAGCCGATAGTCACACAGATAGCAGCTAGCTAGCTGCGAGATCCAGGTATAAATGTCCAGAGCTTGCGGTTGAAATCCGGGGACATGGAGAGAAAAATAGGTCCGGTATGTTCCGGTCCGAGCCGCGCCGTACAAAACTGGCGATAGATTTTCGAGCTAAAGGATAGCTGATGACCACAAACCGTGGTTAGCTGAATACTAACGATTAGCCAGTAAAGAAGCTAACTAGCTTCTGGCTAGCTTCTGATTAGCTTCTGGCTAGCTTCTGGTTAGCTTCTGGCTAGCTTCTGGTTAGCTTCTGGCTAGCTTCTGGTTAGCTTCTGGCTAGCTTCTGGTTAGCTTCTATGGAGGACTACAGATTTTAGGTAAATAATACTTTCTTTTTTAAAAATATAAATTGGTGAGTCGGGTTGCAGGAGAGTGTTTTGAAGATGAGTATATGGAAAAGAAAAAAATATATATAAAAAGGTATGAGAAGAAAGTTGTAAACATATACATACAGTGCCTTGCGAAAGTATTCGGCCCCCTTGAACTTTGCGACCTTTTGCCACATTTCAGGCTTTAAACATAAAGATATAAAACTGTATTTTTTTTGTGAAGAATCAACAACAAGTGGGACACAATCATGAAGTGGAACGACATTTATTGGATATTTCAAACTTTTTTAACAAATCAAAAACTGAAAAATTGGGCGTGCAAAATTATTCAGCCCCCTTAAGTTAATACTTTGTAGTGCCACCTTTTGCTGCGATTACAGCTGTAAGTCGCTTGGGGTATGTCTCTATCAGTTTTGCACATCGAGAGACTGAAATTTTTTCCCATTCCTCCTTGCAAAACAGCTCGAGCTCAGTGAGGTTGGATGGAGAGCATTTGTGAACAGCAGTTTTCAGTTCTTTCCACAGATTCTCGATTGGATTCAGGTCTGGACTTTGACTTGGCCATTCTAACACCTGGATATGTTTATTTTTGAACCATTCCATTGTACATTTTGCTTTATGTTTTGGATCATTGTCTTGTTGGAAGACAAATCTCCGTCCCAGTCTCAGGTCTTTTGCAGACTCCATCAGGTTTTCTTCCAGAACGGTCCTGTATTTAGCTCCATCCATCTTCCCATCAATTTTAACCATCTTCCCTGTCACGGCTGAAGAAAAGCAGGCCCAAACCATGATGCTGCCAACACCATGTTTGACAGTGGGGATGGTGTGTTCAGCTGTGTTGCTTTTACGCCAAACATAACGTTTTGCATTGTTGCCAAAAAGTTCAATTTTGGTTTCATCTGACCAGAGCACCTTCTTCCACATGTTTGGTGTGTCTCCCAGGTGGCTCGTGGCAAACTTTAAACAACACTTTTTATGGATATCTTTAAGAAATGGCTTTCTTCTTGCCACTCTTCCATAAAGGCCAGATTTGTGCAATATACGACTGATTGTTGTCCCATGGACAGAGTCTCCCACCTCAGCTGTAGATCTCTGCAGTTCATCCAGAGTGATCATGGGCCTCTTGGCTGCATCTCTGATCAGTCTTCTCCTTGTATGAGCTGAAAGTTTAGAGGGACGGCCAGGTCTTGGTAGATTTGCAGTAGTCTGATACTCCTTCCATTTCAATATTATCGCTTGCACAGTGCTCCTTGGGATGTTTAAAGCTTGGGAAATCTTTTTGTATCCAAATCCGGCTTTAAACTTCTTCACAACAGTATCTCGGACCTGCCTGGTGTGTTCCTTGTTCTTCATGATGCTCTCTGCGCTTTTAACGGACCTCTGAGACTATCACAGTGCAGGTGCATTTATACGGAGACTTTATTACACACAGGTGGATTGTATTTATCATCATTAGTCATTTAGGTCAACATTGGATCATTCAGAGATCCTCACTGAACTTCTGGAGAGAGTTTGCTGCACTGAAAGTAAAGGGGCTGAATAATTTTGCACGCCCAATTTTTCAGTTTTTGAGTTGTTAAAAAAGTTAAAAAAGAGAGCTAAAGAGAGAGAGAGAGACATAGGGGAGAGCTAGAGAGAGAGACAGAGGGGGAGAGCTAGAGAGAGAGGGGGAGAGCTAGAGAGAGAAAGAGAGAGACATAGGGGGAGAGCTAGAGAGAGACAGAGGGGGAGAGCTAGAGAGAGAGAGACATAGGGGGAGAGCTCAATAGAGAGACAGAGGGGGAGAGCTAGAGAGAGAAAAAGAGAGACAGAAATATAAAGAGAGAGACAGAAAGATAAAGAGAGAAAAAGAGAGAAACAGCAAGAGATGGAGAAATGTCCACAGCTATATTCGCCCACACAATTTCAATGCAGTCAGTGTATGGAAGAAACATCAATTATGGATATTTCAAATGACAAGATCGGTCTGAGAAATGTCAGCGCAGTAAGACATGTCCACTGCCATTTTAACCTCTCTTCACAAGGCTACTCTTCTGCTGCTTCTCTTCAACTAGAAACCTGAATACATGTATCTTTCTCAAATAGGCAGGGTGAGAGAAAATACCATTCATTGAATCAACTCTACAATACTCAACATAGCTAGCTAGTCTTGTGTGAGAAACCTCTATTGGATTGGGGTCCATTGGAAGTCTGTTCCAAAGACAAAGAAAGAAAGCACAGTGTAACATCATGATGACCTGGTGATATGCACACACATTTTCTGTTTCTGAGTGTCAGAATCACACAGGCTATACATAAGTATGTGGATAGTGTTGTCAGATAGCCAGGTAAAACCTGATGTCCAACAAACAGCCATAGCTTCAAACACTGTGCTGCCTCTTCTCTCAGTGGAATGACAGCCCCTAATCCAAGATTCAAACAACAGCAAGATTTCAAACCACACCTCGTTTTGACAACCAGTGCTGTCCCAAGCAGAAAGTAGCTAGGGCTTTTGTAAAAACAAAATTCACACTTCATTTTTGCTTTTGATCACACACACACACACACACACACACACACACACACACACACACACACACACACACACACACACACACACACACACACACACACACACACACACACACACACACACACCAGTCACAGGAGAAGCATTGGCATGGGATGGGCCATGGGGATAATTTGGTGATGTTATTTGGGTGATTGAATTTTCTCAGTGGGGTAGCGTGCCCCCCTCTACCCCCCACTCCCCATTCCTCACACAATGTCTGTCTTCAAAGCACAGCACAGAACAGCACAGCACAGCAGCCAGCCGCAGACAGGGAGAATCAGAGTAATGAAGTACACAGCACTCCGGCAAAGGCATCAATCAGCCGACAGCAGGGGCTTGACAACAGAGAGCAAAACCAGAGAGGAAGAGATGGACGGAAAGACAGAAAAAAGGAAGGGAATGATTTGTTTTGCAAAAGGGAATGAAGAAAATTAGAAAGATGAGAGAGAAAAAAGAGAGAGAGAATACTTGAAAGCTTAGGTAGTTAGAAAGACATACAGTGCATTCGGAAAGTATTCAGACCCCTAGACTTTTACACATGTTGTTATGTTACAGCCTTATTCTAAAAGCTATTAAATAATTTCCTCATCAATCTACACACAATACACCCTAACTACAAACCGAAAACAGGTTTTTAGAAACGTTAAACAGAAATAATTGTATTACATAAGTGTTCAGGTCCTTTACTATGAGACTCAAAACTGAGCCCAGGTGCATCCTGTTTCCATTGATACTCCTTGGAGTCCACCTGTGGTAAATTCAAAAGATTGGACATGATTTGGAAAGGTACGCACCGGTCTATATAAGGTCCCACAGTTGACAGTGCACGTCAGAGCAAAAACCAAGCCATGAGGTTGAAGGAATTGTCTGTGGAGCTCTGGGGAAGGGTACCTCCATCATTGGAAGAAGTTTGTAAATGGAAGAAGTTTGGAACCACCAAGACACTTCCTAGAGCTGGCTGCCCGGCCAAACTGAGCAATCAGGGGAGAAAGGCTTTGGTCAGGGAGGTGACCAAGAACCCGATGGTCACTCTGACAAAGCTCCAGAGTTCCTCGGTGGAGATGGCAGAACCTTCCAGAAAGACAACCATCTCTGCAGCACTCCACCAATCAGGCCTTTATGGTAGAGTGGCCAGCCTCAGGAGGCTGAAGAAATTTGGCTTGGCCCCTAACACCCTCACAAATCTTTACAGATGCACAATTGAGAGCATCCTGTCGGGCTGCATCACCGCCTGGTATGGCAACTGCATCACCCGTAACCGCAGTGCTTTCCAGAGGGTGGTGCGATCTGCCTAACGCATTGCCGGGGGCACACTGCCTGCCCTCCAGGACACCTCCATCATCCAGGAAGGCCAAAAAGATCATCAAGGACACCAGCCACGGCCTGTTCACCCTGCTATCATCCAGAAGGCGAGGTCAGTACAGTTGCATCAAAGCTGGGACCGAGAGACTGAAAAACAGCTTCTATCTCAAGGCCATCAGACTGTTAAATAGCCATCACTAGCCTGCTACCACCCGGTTACTCAACCCTGCATCTTAGAGGCTGCTGTCCCATATATACATAGACATGGGATCACATGGGATTCCACTTTAATTATGGAACACTAATCACTTTAAAAATGTTTACCTACTGTTTTACTCATTTCATATGTATATATATATACCTTATTCTATTCTACTGTATTTTAGTCAATGACACTCCAACATGGCCATATTTCTTAATTCCATTACTTTACTTTTAGATCTGTGTATATTGTTGTGTATTGTTAGATATTACTGCACTGTTGGAGCTAGGAACACAAGCATAGTGCTACACCCACAATAACATCTGCTAAATATGTGTATGTGACTAATAACATTTGATTATGCCAAGCTTGTAGCATCATACACAAGAACACTTGCGCCTGTAATCACTGCCAAAGGTGCTTCAACAAAGTACTGAGTAAAGGGTTTGAAAACTTATGCAAATATGATATTTTGTTTTATATATTTTTTTTAATGATTTTTCTAAAATGTATACAAACTTGTTTTTGCTTTGTCATTATGGGTATTGTGTGTAGATTGAAGGGAAAAAACAATTTAATCAATTTTAGAATAAGGCCTTTAACGCAACAAAATGTGGAAAAAGTCAAGGGGTCTGAATGCTTTCCGAATGCACTGTACATACATACATACAAGACAGACAGACAGAACAAAGAGAGTAGATAGGATATAGCCTCAAAGGCTCAAAGGACACCGTCTATTTGGGGTCCGGCTCCCTTTTCCATTGGCTTATTAAACTTTCATGCTTTAATGAGTCAATATTAGATATGACATTTTGGGGGCAGAGGGGGGAGGTTGCCATGGCTGCCAACCAGGCCTGGTCTGTCTGACGGAGAGGATCCAGAGAGGAGACACCCAGACACAGCCTCCATGCCAGGGAACCAGACTCCTTCTAGTCTACCTCCTTTTTCCCAAATCAAACAATCTCTGGGTTATTCTGGTCGGGAAAGGTAAAGACCTCCATCAAACCAGACACAGCGCTAGCACCTTTTAGGGAGTTACTGTATATATTTGAATTGGTGTCATTTCTTTGGTGTTTACTAGCCTCTGTGCCCATACATAAAAAAGTCTCCCCTTATCTCAGCTCGCTGGTCACCATAGCAGCACCCACCTGTAGCACGCGCTCCAGCAGGTATATCTCTCTGGTCACCCCCAAAACCAATTCTTCCTTTGGCCGCCTCTCCTTCCAGTTCTCTGCTGCCAACGACTGGAAAGAACTACAAAAATCTCGGAAACTGGAAACACTTATCTCCCTCACTAGCTTTAAGCACCAGCTGTCAGAGCAGCTCACAGATGACTGCACCTGTACATAGCCCATCTACATTGCCCAAACAACTACCTCTTCCCCTACTGTATTAATTTATTTATTTTGCTCCTTTGCACCCCATTATTTCTATCTCTACTTTGCACATTCTTCCACTGCAAATATACCATTCCAGTGTTTTACTTGCTATATTGTATTTACTTTGCCACCATGGCCTTTTTTTTGTTTTACTTTCCCTCCCTTATCTCACCTCATTTGCTCACATTGTATATAGACTTATTTTTCTACTGTATTATTGACTGTATGTTTGTTTTACTCCATGTGTAACTCTGTGTTGTTGTATGTGTCGAACTGTTTTGCTTTATTTTGGCCAGGTCGCAATTATAAATGAGAACTTGTTCTCAACTTGCCTACCTTGTTAAATAAAGGTGAAATAAAATACAGAGTGAAATGAATGGGAGACTGGAATAAGGCAAAATCCTGTGGATTTGAGGGTGTAATCTACTCTAACTTTAGTAGGGCGTAAGTCAATAACACATTCACACATACAGCTGCGATGACTCACAGAGAAAGAGTAGTAGTCAAAGACAATATGTAGTGCTGATTGGTATCAACTAGGAGAGGATACACAGAAACACTTCACATCTCTCTCTTTCTATCGCTCTCTCTATCCTTTTTTCTTTATCTGTCTCTCTATCTCTGACGTGCTCTGTCTGTAAGGGCTGGAACAGTTCTCCTCTTGAAACAGCAGTTCAGACAGTTTGGTTATGTTCAATAATTCTGATGAGAAACAGAGCTTTTTCCAACCCTTTTGACACAAAGAGCACTGCTCTTCACCTATCTGTTCTAACACACACACACACACACACACACACACACACACACACACACACACACACACACACACACCACAAAATCACTGACACTTCTTTCACTCTCTGATTCTTCTCTATTTTTCCTTCTCTGCTTATCTGTCTTTCCTTCTCCCTCCTCTGTATTCCACCTCTCTCCTCCTCACGGTCTTCATAAAGAGGTAACCAAGGCGCAGAGTGGTAAGTGAACATACTTATTTCATGGAAGAATGCACACTGACAGTACGTCCTGTTCCTACTCCCCGCAGTCCAGCGAGGATCCGCAGTCCAGCGCCTCCGACGATGATCCACGGGTCAGTGATACAAAAGTGGACTCAGAGTAAAGAGTCCCCCCAAAGGTGCGGACTCCCGGCCGCAAACCTAAACCTATATGGGAGGGTCTGGGTGGGCATCTAACCTTGGTGGCGGCTTTGGTTCTGGACGCCGCCTCCCTTCTTTACTCTGAGTCCACTTTTGTATCACTGACCCGTGGATCATCGTCGGAGGCGCTGGACTGCGGATCCTCGCCGTAGGCCCCAGGCTGGGGACCCTCGCTGCGTGGATCATCGCCGGATGTTCTGGACTGGGGACCACCGTTGGGGACCCCGGACTGTGGCCCGTCGTTGGAGGTTCCGGACTGGGGCCCGTCGTAGGAGGTTCCGGACTGTGGCCCGTCGTTGGATGTTCCGGACTGTGGCCCGTCGTTGGATGTTCCGGACTGTGGCCCGTCATTGGAGGTTACGAACTGTGGCCCGTCGTTGGAGGTTACGGACTGTGGCCCGTCGTTGGAGGTTCCGGTCTGTGGCCCGTCGTTGGAGGTTCCGGTCTGTGAACTGTCGCCGGACGCTCTGGACTGGGCACCGTTGCCGGACGCTCTGGACTGGGTACTGTTTCCGGATACTCTGTACTGCCGAGGCGCACTGTAGGCCTGTTGCGTGGTGCCGGAATTGGTGGTACCGGGCTGGGGACACGTACTTCAGGGCGAGTGCGAGGAGCAGGAACAGGGCGTACTGGACCCTGGAGGCGCACTGGAGGCCTGGTGTGTGGTGCCGGAACTGGTGGTACCGGGCTAAGGACACACACCTCAGGGCGAGTGCGGGGAGGAGGAACAGGACGTACTGGACAGTGGAGGCGTACTGGAGGTCTGGAGTGTAGAGCTGACACAACCCGTCCTGGCTGGATGTTTATTTTCAGGGCGCTGGCACAGGACGTACTGGGCTGTGTAGACTCACCGGAGACACAGTACGCAAAGCCGGCGCAGGATATCCTGGTTCAAGGAGGTACACTGGAGACCAGGAGCGCTGAGCCGGCACCCTCCTTCCTACCTGGATGCCCATTCTAGCCCGGCCAATGCGAGGAGCTGGAATAGAGCGCACCGGGCTAGAATAGCACACTGGAGACACTGTGCGCTCCACAGGTGCCTGACCAGTAACACGCTCCCCACAGTAAGCACGAGGAGTTGGCTCAGGTCTCCAACCTGACTCATGCAATCTCCCCGTGTCCCTCCCCCCCAAAAAAATATTGGGGCCGCCTCTCGAGCTTCCGTGCCAGCCGTGAACTCTCATATCAACGCCATTCCTCCTGTGCTATCTCCACCTGCTTCCATGGCAGGGTCTTGTCCCTGCCATTACATCCTCCCAGGTCCAGGATGTCCTCCACTCCTCTTTCTCCAAGATGTCCACTCCTTTTTAGCACGCTGCTTGGTCCTATTTTGGTGGGATGTTCTGACACGGTCATCATAAAGAGGAGACCAAGGCGCAGCGTGGTAAGCGAACATACTTATTAAATAGAAGAATGAACATTGAACAAAACTAACAAAACAACTAAACGAACCGTGAAGCAATATGGCTAGTGCAGAACAGGCAACTAAATATAGAATAAAAACTCACAAACTATCCAAGGATTATGGCTACCTAAATATGGTCCCCAATCAGAGACAACGATAAACAGCTGCCTCTGATTGAGAACCAATCTAGGCAACCATAGATGTATAAACACCTAGACTAGAAAACCCCATAAACATACAAAAACCCTAGACAGGACAAAAACACATATACCCACCCTTGTCACACCCTGACCTGACCAAAATAATAAAGAAAACAATGATAACTAAGGTCAGGGCGTGAAACCTCTCATTTCCTCTTTTATTAAAAATTTGCCTTGATCATACCATAAGAGTCAGTGACTTGAATGAGTCCTCTCTTAAAGAAGTCCCCTCCTGCCTCTCTCTTCTCTCTCACTCTCTTCTTTTCTTTCTTTTGTCTCATATAATATGCTAATAAAGTTCTCTAGATGAAATAAAATACATAACTGGAGATTTCGATTCTTGCCAAGTGTCATAAGAAAACCAGTACACACAAAATATTAAACATGGCTTGTTTTAAATTGTCACACTAACTGTTGTATCTTAAGATGTTCAAGAGAAAAGTGGAAATAGTTTACCAACATAAGGAACAGAAAAGTAGGAGACCAAGACAGAAAAAAAATGATTGAAGAGTTAGGTAGTTAATGTTGAGGGACAAATGTCACCTGGTGCTCTTTGGCCTGCGTTTCTGTGGCTAACCTTTAGATAAGCCATTAGACAGGCACAGGACTAGACACAGTGGAGCCAGACTACCGGCCATCTGCCTCCTAACCTTTCCCTCCCACACTTCAAATAGGAAATCAAAAATGTAGAGGAAACAGAAAGAAAAGGAGAGCGAAGGAGCATTAAAAGTGAGAGATGACAGAGAGGGTGAAGTTAAAGAGAGAGGTGTCAGAGAAGAAGAGAGACATTAAAAGTAGAGATGACACAGGCGAGGATGTTTAAAAGTGAAAAGGTTGAGGTGACAGTAGTCACACAGAAGTCTTCATTGCCTTACAGGTAGTCTGATAGGATAAACTTAACTAGAGCCAATCGCTGGACTATGGGGTAAATATGATGATGAACGTTGGATAAATGCAGAAACATGATGCTTTTCTCCCTTTCCATGTTTAAGTCCTTGAGATGTTTTCTTCTTCTTCTTTTGCTTGGACAAATAAACACACACACACACATTAGCACACATGCACGCACATGCACACACACATGCACACACATAGCTACGGGGACTTAGTCAAGTGCAGTAGTGGCTAACGGTGAGATATATCGCCATAATTAGAGGATGAACATATTTACATGCTGTGTCTTTCATCCGGCATTATAACTGAATGCTAATTAAACATGCAGGAATGCAAATAACATGCAAATGCATGGCCAAGGGTGTGATTTTCCTGGTGCTGTCAGCAGCATATGTGGGCTGGGCTGGTGCACACCACATTTTACTCAATACACACCAGCCACTCAATGGGCTTTGATGTGCCACTGCCAATACCACTCAACATGGAGGTCTGGGGTGGCAGAACAACACACTCACTCAGACACATGTACTCGATTTCTCTCTTCATTTAGTTACTTTCTCTTTCTGTCACTCACTCACACCCACACACACATTCACCCACAGAGGCAACATGCATACAGAGTCAATACTTGTGTTAATGTCTTACTTTAAACAATCCAGTGGAATGTTTTGACGGATGTCTGCAAAGACGTTATAGATACAGTATGTATGTACCACACAATATGCCTTTTATACGTAAACTACAGATGATAAATTAAGCAGAGCCATCTTTATTGTAATACAATAACCCATTTTTCTCAACAACTCTGGCTTGCTCTGTATCCATTAGTGTGTGCGTGTGTGTGTGTGTGTGTGCGTGCGTGCGTGCATGCGTGTGTGTGTGTGTGTGTGTGTGTAGCGGGAGATGCTGGGGGAGATGTTTCATCTTGGCATCTCTCCTCTTTAATGAGGATATCTGGAGATGGCAGGTGCATGTTCAGGCGTTCCTTTACAAGCTCAGCAACAACCAGACCAGGGCTTCCTCACCCACCCTCCCTCCCTCCCTCTGTCCCACTGCAATTACTACCGTCATTAGTGGAATCACATTACCAACAACACCAAACAAGCAATATCCCTAATAAACCCCTGCAGGACACTACAAACTACCGACATCAGCACGACCATAGCTTAATCTGTCATCAGGATAACCATGATTATACAAATAAGACAAGAATGAGCAGACTGGAGTTATAAATAAAAAATAACAAAAAATGTAATTAAAATGTGTTGTGTTGCGATCCACTTGAAGCTATTGGATTCAGCATGTAGGACGTATAAATGTTTAGCTGAATGAATTGTCAATACTGCTACTAATTGAAAAACATATTGATTGATTTGTGCAAAACTGAATAGGTAGCACGTTGCCTAGGATACCATTTGTTAAGCCTGGACATGTTTTCATTGCCTGGATAACTCTCTTTTCATTCCTTCACAAAGGGAATAATTATTCATGCACAAATAATACAATTTATAAGAAAGAAATGTAGGTACTGTTGAAAAATAAAAATGTAGGTATACTGTTGTAAAATGGTTCAATGGATACACAGAAGTGTTTCAAACTCACTAACATGGATATAAAAAGAACAAGCTAATAACCATACACGAGGCCAGTACAAGTCAATGACACACCCAGCCAGCAGAGTTAAAAACAGACATTATGTAAGCCTACTCTTCAGCCTATTCATTCATCCTAATAGAGTCTTCAGTTGGAGGTGAGTCATATTAGCGAGGGTGATTGCTACTTCTTTAATCACATTTTCAAACACTGATGAGCTAGAAAACACTGATGAGCTAGAAAACACTGCAGTGGAAAACTGAGTGTGTGACTTTAATTTCCTTTACAGTTTTTGCCGATTGCTTACCCACTCAAAGTGAATGCTTCGAGAAAAGCATCAACACCTTTTGTAACCATGCCTTAAACAAAGGCACCAAAAGTACAAACACATTTTCTGCTTTGCACTTTGTTTGCAATTCTGGAACACACTTGCAAAACAGTACACTGTTTCTTACATTTGACACTTCGTTCAATAATGAAATCTCTTACAGTCATTGGGGAAACACTTCTATTCAAAACGCAAAACATACCTGAAATTGACAACACCCCCACACACACATGAAAACACTTCAACAGTAATTGAACACCAATTAGTCTGAGCCTCAGCACTGCAAATTGACCTCATGTAAGATCACGTCTTTTGTGAAAACTTTGCAAACATGGAGGTAGTGAGAGCGAGAGGAAGAGGAAGAGAGAGAGGCGTAGGAGGAGGACGAAGATAAGAACAAAGGGGACCAGGCAATAGACAGAGACCTATTTCTGACGACATTAGGGCCACTTGGTGGGCCATGTCATAAATCATGGCCTGACGATAAGGGAGGCTGGGCAGAGAGTCCAGCCCAACCTGAGTCGCTACACGGTAGCATCCATAATATGGACATTTAGACTGGAGAACAGGTATGTCTTCAACTTTCTACACTAGACTGTACCTATGTAATTGTTGCACATCATGCTGCATCACAGTACAATACAATGTAGTCCTACAATATTAGGCCTACGCTCCTCAGTGAACAAACAAAATGGGTATAGTGCTGTGTAATACAGTTTCGATGTTACTGTGTACAGTATAGTATGTAAAAAATAACCTTACCAATTACATCATATTCTTGCATTTTCTACAGAACTGCCAGACGTTGCCTTCTACCCTCAGGAGGTCATCTGTTCACCCATGAACAGGAACTGGCCATTGTCAATCTAGTGTTGGCAAACTACACCATCCACCTACATCAACTACGAGAGCAAATCCTCACAGATCACACAACATTCCATAACATCAACCGTGTCAGTATGTCGACACTCTGCCGCATCTTGCGTCAACACCAACTTACGATGGAGCCGCTGTCCAGGGTTCCATTTGAAGGAACAGCGTTAGAGTCAAAGACCTTCACTATGACGATGTGCAAGTAGGTGTCACTGTACTGTACTGTAATAAAGTAATGGCAGTAGATTGTGTCCCATTGCACTGCATGCATTCAGACAAAGCAGTATGTGACATAGGCATGGGCCCTCATTCTGGGGATGGGGGGGGGGGGGGGGTGGGGTACCTGCCTTGCCCGTAGCTTGTAGTTTTGACTGAATGTGTCTGACCAAACCCACCCCCCATCCACAAACCCCATCCTTGTGTGAGTTACACCATTTTGAGTTACACCATATTCACGGTACAGTGTATGCATTTTCTGTTACAGAGAGTCATGGACTTTGATGCAGCTGCACAGCCTCATGAGTTCATTTCCATTGATGAAGCTAGATTCAATCTAGCTAAAACCAGGCGTCAGGGCCGACATGTTACAGGACAAAGAGCCGTTGTGAATGTCCCTGGGCAGCACGGGGGAATGTTACAGGTTAAAGAGCCGTTGTGAATGTCCCTGGGCAGCGCGGGGGAATGTTAAAGGATAAAGAGCTGTTGTGAATGTCCCTGGGCAGCTCGGGGGAATGTTACAGGATAAAGAGCCGTTGTGAATGTCCCTGGGAGGCGCGGGGGAATGTTACAGGACAAAGAGCCGTTGTGAATGTCACTGGGCAGCGCGGGGGAATGTTACAGGATAAAGAGCCGTTGTGAATGTCCCTGGGCAGCTCGGGGGAATGTTACAGGATAAAGAGCCGTTGTGAATGTCCCTGGGCAGCGCGGGGGAATGTTACAGGATAAAGAGCCGTTGTGAATGTCCCTGGGCAGCGCGGGGGAATGTTACAGGATAAAGAGCCGTTGTGAATGTCCCTGGGCAGCGCGGGGGAATGTTACAGGATAAAGAGCCGTTGTGAATGTCACTGGGCAGCGCGGGGCAATGTTACAGGATAAAGAGCCGTTGTGAATGTCCCTGGGCAGCGCAGGGGGAATGTTACAGGATAAAGATCCGTTGTGAATGTCCCTGGGCAGCGCGGGGGAATGTTACAGGATAAAGAGCCATTGTGAATGTCCCTGGGCAGCGCGGGGGAATGTCACAGGATAAAGAGCCGTTGTGAATGTTCCTGGGCAGCGCGGGGGAATGTTACAGGATAAAGAGCCGTTGTGAATGTCCCTGGGCAGCTCGGGGGAATGTCACAGGATAAAGAGCCGTTGTGAATGTCCCTGGGCAGCGCGGGGGAATGTTACAGGATAAAGAGCCGTTGTGAATGTCCCTGGGCAGCGCGGGGGAATGTTACAGGATAAAGAGCCGTTGTGAATGTCCCTGGGAGGCGCGGGGGAATGTTACAGGACAAAGAGCCGTTGTGAATGCCACTGGGCAGCGCGGGGGAATGTTACAGGATAAAGAGCCGTTGTGAATGTCCCTGGGCAGCGCAGGGGAATGTTACAGGACAAAGAGCCATTGTGAATGTCACTGGGCAGCGCGGGGGAAATATCACCTTGTGTTCCGCCATTAGTCTGCAAGGAGTTCTGTATCACCATGCCATCCTTGGTCCCTACAATACTGCACACATAATCATATTCCTGGATGCACTACATAATGCAGATGTACAGGACGGACCAGAGCAGCCCAGGTTTGTTGTCATCTGGGATAATGTTAGTTTCCACGGGGTGCTCTGGTCAGGGACTGGTTCACCAACCACAATAACTTCACAGTTGTATACTTGCCTCCTTACTCCCCATTTCTCAATCCAATTGAGGAATTATTTTTGGCTTGGCGTTGGAAAGTGTATGACCGCCAACCACATGCCCGCCTGCCTCCATTGCAAGCAATGGAAGAGGCATGCAGAGACATTGAGGTGGGGTCAGTCCAGGGTTGGATAAGGCAAGCAAGGCAATATTTTCCCCGTTGCCTAACCAGGGATGACATTGGTTGTGATGTGGATGAGGTGATGTGGCCAGACCCTAACAGAAGGCAGGATCCATAAACCATCCACCCCATCCCTTACAATCCCTTACAATACTATTTTATTTTTACCATTGCACTGTAATTTTACTGTAATTATTTTTGTTTGAGTTTACAGTAACATATTGTATTGATTACGGTAATGTAATTATACTTTTCTTTGTTTTTTTGTTGTAAAAACCTGCAATGGCAAAAAATAAGCTGTATATTTTTTTTCTGAAGCCTTTCTATTTTTGTGTTAATTGAAATGTACTGTACTGGAACAATATTTTACAGAAGTCTGTATGACAAAATGAAAAAGGTATACAAAGTACTAAAGACAGCAGTGTTTTGTATAAAGTACATCAGCGTGTTGCTGCTTTGAAAGAGTAATTCAAATGGTGCATGTGTGTATCATTTTGTTGCAAAAATGCCACGTTCAAAAAGGATTGCTAGGTTTTGATTGCAGAGTTCCATTTTGACATAGAAGTGAGATGTTTATCTCCAAGTGTTGTGTCTTATTTGGCTTATGTGTGAGATTTGACACAATGAGCCAAATTCCGCAACAAGTGTGTAAGCAATCGCAAAAAAACGAACGTGTTTACTATAAGTCACTCACTCGCTAATGTGTTGTGTCGAATCCCAGAGTGACAGCAGCCATCTGAGGCATGCACCCTAAGTAAAGTCTTAGAGATTTACATAATTATACTGAACAAAAATATAAACTCAACATGCAACAATTTCAAAGACTTGACTGAGTTACAGTTCATAGAAGGAAATCAGTCAATTTAAATAAATTCACATGACTGGGCAGGGGCACATGGTCTGCAATTGTGAGGCCGGTTGGACGCACTGCCAAATTCTATAAACATTGGAGGCGGCTTATGGTGGAGAAATGAACGTTACATTCTCTGGCAACAACTCTGTTGGACATTCCTGCAGTCAGCATGCCAATTACACACTCCTTCAAAACTTGAGATGTGATAAAACTGCACATATTAGAGTGGCCTTTTATTGTAATGAACATGCTGTTTAATCAGCTTCTTGATATGCCACATCTGTCAGGTGGATGGATTACCTTGGCAAAGGAGAAATACTCACCAACAGGGATGTAAACACGTTTGTTTGAGATAAATATGCATTTTGTGCGTATGGAACATTTCTGGGATCTTTTATTTCAGCTCATGAAACATGGGACCAACACTTTACATGTTGCGTTTATATTTGTATTCAGTATAGTTCAAAAGGGTGGAGGACAAAACACATTACTGCTAAGCATTGATCAGCCTGCACTGTCACTCAGAGGTCAACGAGTCTATATCAGGGAACAACAACAGATGATAAAAGAGAGAGAGACTTTATTGACAGGTTGTCTTTCTTTAACGATACATCCTCATTTCATTAAAACCTCTTTGGTACTGCGGGTTTGTAAAGCCCCCTCCATCTAAAACCCGCCATACTGTCCACCCCACATGCCCCCTGCCACTGATGTGCCTTCACTCCTGTTAGCCTCCTAAAGTTCCTCACCTTAATGCAGAGGTTGTGAGAGGGCCCAACCCCCAAACTCCCCCAGGCTCGGAGTGTTAAAGTCCAACAAATGTCCTCCACACCACCTTGCCAGTCCCCACTCTCTGCCGTCAGAAACATTGGTGGCCCCTTCCCATTTGGCTGCTCAAACACCCCTCCCCCCCTTAACGGCTCAGAAAGTGCCTCCTGGACCTCCCCCAGGAATCTCTCTCCAGCAGCCTAAGAAATGTTAGTCCTGTTTGTTGTGCAGGACTTCCGGGGTTTTCTACCCCACCTCCCCACGCAGCCGCAAGTCGCCCAGCCTTAGTAAACCCGCTGCCATCAGTTGCTTCAGCAGGGTGGCCGACTAAACCGATCACAAAAGGATGGCTGGATTGTGGAAGATAGACTCCTCCCACACCCACAGCCCAGGCTCCACACCACAAAATAATATTTATAGAGCAGTTATCTTCCGAATAAACTCTTAAAGACCTAGTAATATTTTACATCAAAAGCAGTCAACATTAATCGTCACCTTATTTCAGTCTCATCTGAAAGTTGTAAGTTCTTGGTTATCTTCACAAACCCTGGCTAACAAGTTGAATCAGCAATACAAAATTGGGTTTAATTATTTATTTACTAAATACCTAACTAATCACACAGAATTACATATACACAGAATTAATTGTACCTTGATTACAAATGATGTCATAAAGGAAAATGTCCCTAGCGGACGGAACAGATATGACAGCTGTTTACCCAAAGAAAGGGGGGTTGGGTTTGAGTGAAAGAGCGGGAAGACTGAAGAACAAAGGGAGAAGCGATGTCTCTATCGTAAATACAAGATCTTATGCATTCTAAATTACCGCCCATTTGGAAAAGGAAAATACAATGAATATTTACTCTGAGCTGCGCTTCAATCGGTTGATGGTAGATGGAAGGGTGAGTTGCCCAAGAGTTATTCCATTCTTTGAAGAGCGTCTCTGGTGGTAAACTGTACCCATTTTAGTAACGTTGTTGTGTGGTAGACGGTATACTCTGTCTGACCTTTCCTAGTCCACGCTTGGCGGCTGGAGTGAATCAGAGTTCATACCCCGTTGCCATGCTTATATGCTCATGCAATATTCTGGCTGGTATTGTCGAAATTCATCATATTCGACGTGTCCATCGTCCTCTTTACGTGGGAATTCAATGCTAATTTCTTTAGGTAGCTGAGATTGGCTTTGCTTTGTAGGTGTCACCTGCCCTTCTAACGTCAAGGCTGTCGACTTAATGTCCCAGGAACAGGAAGTTATATTGTCGTCAAGGCTTTATATAGGAAGGGAGAGGAGGGCGTGTTTCATTGTTTATAACCAATGTCTCTTCACGAGGGCGGGCCACTGAGTCTGGCCTAATTCACTCATGAAAACCCAATTCTCACATTTTAGAAGCTAAAATCACATTTCATTCCCTCACAAATAATTTCATATTCAAACATTTACATTGCACAACAATTCCATGTGAATCTGATAACTATAATGTGTAGACTTTCCACTGTACCGTTTATGTCATCCTATCATTGATGAGAATGTCTCAGATGACAACTGAACTGACATCATATTCATTAAGTACCAACGCATATGTTCAACTGGATGGATTACCAAAATATGGTTAATTTCCCCCCACCTTCTGATGTTTAGAGGTCGACCGATTAATCAGAATGGTCGATTAATTACGTTTTTATAACAATCGGAAATCGGTATTTTTGGGCGCCAATTTTTTTTATATATACCTTTATTTAAAAAGGCAAGTCAGTTAAGAACACATTCTTATTTTCAATGACGGCCTAGGAACGGTGGGTTAACTGCCTCGTTCAGGGGCAGAACGACAGATTTTCACCTTGTCAGCTCGGGGGATCCAATCTTGCAACCTTACAGTTAACTAGTCCAATGCAATAACGACCTGTCTCTCTCTCGTTGCACTCCACAAGGAGAATGCCTGTTACGTGAATGCAGTAAGCCAAGGTAAGTTGCTAGCTAGCATTAAACTTATCTTATAAAAAACAATCAATCATAATTACTAGTTAACTACACATGGTTGATGATATTACTAGATATTATCTAGCGTGTCCTGCGTTGCATATAATCTGACTGAGCATACAAGCATACAAGTATCTAAGTATCTGACTGAGCGGTGGTAGGCAGAAGCAGGCGCGTAAACATTCATTCATACAGCACTTTTGTGCGTTTTGCCAGCAGCTCTTCGTTGTGCGCCAAGCATTGCGTTGTTTATGACTTCAAGCCTATCAACTCCCGAGAGGAGGCTGTTGTGACCGAAGTGAAATGACTAGCTAGTTAGCACGCGCTAATAGCGTTTCAAACATCACTCGCTCTGAGCCTTCTAGTAGTTGTTCCCCTTGCTCTGCATGGGTAACGCTGCTTCGATGGTGGCTGTTGTCGTTGTGTTGCTGGTTCGAGCCCAGGGAGGAGTGAGGAGAGGGACGGAAGCTATACTGTTACACTGGCAATACTAAAGTGCCTATAAGAACATCCAATAGTCAAAGGTTAATGAAATACAAATGGTATAGAGGGAAATAGTCCTATAATTCCTATAATAACTACAACCTATTTACTTGAGGCTAAATTGATTTTATTGATGTATTATATTATATTCAAAATAAAATAAGTGTTCATTCAGTATTGTTGTAATAATCATTATCACAAATACACCACCATCATCTACACCACCATCTATAGCCTGACTAGACCCAGCCTCATCTACACCACCATCCATAGCATTACTAGACCTAGCCTCAGCTACACCACCAATATATAGCATGGCTAGACTCAGCCTCATCTACACCACCATCTATAGCATGGCTAGACCCAGCCTCATCTACACCACCATCTATAGCATGGCTAGACCCAGCCTCATCTACACCACCATCTATAGCATGACTAGGCTCCCTGCACTTTTACCTTGATTTCCCCCACTGGCGCTTGTACCCTCACCTTGTCTACAGCCTTTATGTGGGCACGCAAAGCTAAGACTATCTGTGCTGGCAAACCCCACATAGAGCCCCTCCCCATGCCTCACTTCAAAATGCACATTTAGCTGTTGCCGATTGTCATTCAGAAACATGAACACATGCTTCCGGAACGAAACAACATGCTTAACGGCATCTGTCTGAAAACCTGCCGACAATACACGAAAGCCGCTAGCAAACTTACCAAACTGACTCTACTCTTTCCGGATTTGATCATCCGTAATAAATGGAGGTAGATTCGCAACTACCACCCTAGTTGAAGGAGTCGAAAGAGGAGAACACATCCCCCAAACATTCCACCAGCAATCAACCAGCCACCAGATTCAAGAACACAACCATAGCTTTGTTCATTCTGGATGTGGAATGTATAAACACCACATCCACAACATTGTTCTGCTCGCCGACCGCGAGCAGAACCCCTTCCACCTTAAGTCCATTCTCAGCAACACACCTGAAACCATGCTGTAACGACAGCGTCTCCTCCGCATTAGGCTGTGAAGCCATCGCGCAAACCACACCGTTCAAACCCCAGGAGACTAAAACTCTGTGCGTTTCCTCCTTGAAAAAATCTAACAGTCGGTACCGCTAAACTAACAGTGTTAACCCTCCACCATAGAAAATACAAATTTAAAGAAAGACCAAGGAAATAATCAAGAAAATAAGAAAGGACAGAGCCCTTCACCCGGCCTCTCAACTACAAAACACTCCCAGCATGCACTGAGAGAGATTGAGAGATAGAGAGAGAGGGGGGCAGATAGGAAGGCTAAAACACAGAACAGAAAGTGTTGTCCTCTGAGGAACACTGTAGAGACCCTAGTGTTTGATTTTCTTAGCATTCTTCCATTGTACTGAGGAGTTACCGTACACAGGAGGCAGTTTGAGGGCTGTGGTACTTTTGGCTCTGACTGGGCCTGCAGTCTCCAACTGTGGTACCCAGTAATATTGGTTCTGACTGGGCCTGCAGATTCCAGCCAAGCCCCAAGACACTACTATGAGACCCAGTATTGTGTTTACTCTTCAAAGCAACAGAGTCAACGAGGGAAATCCCAAACTCTTTTCCTCCACTCGCTCTCTCTTTCTAATCTGTGTTTTTATTTCTTTACTCAGGTTGATAATAGTGTGTCCACAGAGGCACAGAGGGCCATTTTAAATGCTAATAATAAATCAAATCTCATTTTATTTGTCACATGCGCCGAAGCAAAGCAGTTCAACACATACAACAACACAGGGTTACACATGGAATAAACTAAACGTATAGTCAATAATACAGCTGAAGAAAATCTATATACAGTGTGTGCAAATGAGGTAAGAAAAGGGAGGTTAGGCAATAAATAGGCCATGGTGGCGAAGTATACCAATTAGACACTAGATAGCCCCTCCCCCAAAACAGATAAGAATAACTGTCTCGTGTGTTCCCTCTCCAGCATCTAGGTCACCAGGCTGCTTGTTATGGTCACACCTGTCACCATCATTACACGCGCACCTGTGCGTCGTCAGATTCACCTGGACTCCATCACTTCCCTGATTACCTTCTCTATATGTCACTCCCTTTGGTTCCTTCCCCAGGCATCATTGCTTCTGTTTCATGTCTGTGTGCTGTTAGTGTTTCTCTCTCGTTTTGCCTTATGTTTATTTTCTTAAAACACTCACTTCCTGATCTCCCGGACTCTCAGCGCATATCGTTACGGAATGACGCCTCACCTAAAGGAAGCATCAGGGAGTTATTTTTTGTTGTTGTTTTGGTGGGAATGACGGCGGGTCCGGGAGCCGCAACAGGCTCGCATGCCTCAGACAGTTTGCCAGGCTCCCCTGCCTCAGACAGTTTGCCAGGCTCCCCTGCCTCAGACAGTTTGCCAGGCTCGCATGCCTCAGACAGTCTGTCAGGTTCCCCTGCCTCAGACAGTTTGCCAGGTTCCCCTGCCTCAGACAGTATGCCAGGCTCCCCTGCCTCAGACAGTATGCCAGGCTCCCCTGCCTCAGACAGTTTGCCAGGCTCCCCTGCCTCAGACAGTTTGCCAGGCTCCCCTGCCTCAGACAGTTTGGCAGGCTCCCCTGCCTCAGACAGTCTGCCAGGCTCCCCTGCCTCAGCCAGTTTGCCAGGCTCCCCTGCCTCAGACAGTTTGCCAGGCTCCCCTGCCTCAGACAGTTTGCCAGGCTCCTCTGCCTCAGACAGTTTGCCAGGCTCCCCTGCCTCAGACAGTTTGCCAGGCTCCCCTGCCTCAGACAGTTTGACAGGCTCCCCTGCCTCAGACAGTTTGGCAGGCTCCCCTGCCTCAGACAGTTTGGCCGGCTTCCCTGCCTCAGACAGTTTGGCAGGCTCCCCTGCCTCAGACAGTTTGGCAGGCTCCCCTGCCTCAGACAGTTTGCCAGGCTCCCCTGCCTCAGACAGTTTGCCAGGCTCCCCTGCCTCAGACAGTTTGGCAGGCTCCCCTGCCTCAGACAGTTTGCCAGGCTCCCCTGCCTCAGACAGTTTGCCAGGCTCCCCTGCCTCAGACAGTTTGGCAGGCTCCCCTGCCTCAGACAGTTTGCCAGGCTCCCCTGCCTCAGCCAGTCTGTCAGGTTCCCCTGCCTCAGACAGTTTGTCAGGTTCCCCTGCCTCAGACAGTTTGGCAGGCTCCCCTGCCTCAGCCAGTCTGTCAGGTTCCCCTGCCTCAGACAGTTTGCCAGGCTCCCCTGCCTCAGCCAGTCTGTCAGGTTCCCACGCATCAGCATGGGTGACCGGTCCGCTCCTGATCCCGGGATCGTCATTTTGGTCGGCGTCCTGCGGCAGGAGCTGCGTGTCGGGGAGGTGGTACTGTCACGTGTGCTCCCTCTCAGCCTCCAGGTTACCAGGGTGCTCATAATGGCGCACACCTGTAACCATCGTTACGCGCACCTGCGCGTCATCAGCCTCACCTAAACTCCATCACTTCCCTGATTATCTTCTCTATATGTCACTCCCTTTGGTTCCTTCCCCAGGCGTCATTGTTTTTGTTTCATGTCTGTGTGCTGTTAGTGTTTCTTGTTTTGTCTTATGTTAATTTTATTAAAACACTCAACTGAACTTGTCTTACCAGCGACTGCTGTTCTGTCCTGCCGATAGAGTATATAGCCCGTCAGCTGTATGTTCTTAATGTCGTCGTTCAGCCACAACTCGGTGAAACATAATATATTAGTTTTTAATGTCCCGTTGGTAGGATATAGGATTTCCAGCGATTGAACGTTAGCTAACAGAACGGAAGGCAAGGGCAGATTAGCCACTCGTCACCTGATCCTCACAAAGCATCCTGGTCTCTTTCCGCGAAACCTACGCCAGAGGCCTTTTCATTTCCTTATGTGTCCTTGCATCAACGTCCTTTGAATATTTTGATGTAATGTTATTTGTGGATTCAAATAAAGTATTTAACATGTGTGTGTGCACATGTGCCTGCGTGTGTGTGTGTGTGTGTTGCTGCGTGTGGGCATTTGTTTTTGTGTGTATATGTTGATGTGTGAGGCGTCTGTCTGGACAGGTAAAGGGAGATCAGCTGGGGGCAGTGGTAGAGGGTAAAGTCGGTGGAGACAGGAGGTGTGATCTGGGGCATTGATTTCTGATTGGAGGCAATCCCTGTAGATGTTAGTGGTCACCCGTGGTGACCAGATGGAGGAAGGAGGCAGGTGGACAGTCTCAAGGACACGGAAGTTGTCAGAGTCAACTTTACCATCAACTTCAGAGATAACACAGAAAAGCAAATGGGAAAAGACTCTACCATAATCTACTGTTTCAATTCATATTGGTAAGGACTTGTCCTTATGGGAATGATGTTCACGATGTTGGAATACTGTGCAAGACATGTTTCCTTGTGTAGAGTACACACGTTTGCTATGCCTAGAAGCTTTAAAAAACAGAGAGCGTCTCTCCCTCGACTGAGCTGGTCATCCAACTCAAACACACGGTCAGAGAGGTCAGAGAGGCAGTGAGCATAGTAGGCCATTAGTACTGACTGGGCGGTCATTCACTTACAGATGGACGCTCACACACTCCCAGATGTTCACCATCACGGAACGATTGGACCGATAACCCCAGCCCCCTCCTCCCCACACCTCATCCATCCCCCCTCCACTCCCAAATTGCTTCACGGGAGCTTGTTGAGTTGCAACTATGCGTCTTGTCCACCGCCGACACAGATATATTGTACTACACTGCACAGTGAGAGAGGCTGGTCCTGTCATGCAACGCAACACCTCCACTGTCCGGGTAAAACAACAGCACAGCGCACTCACCAACACAGACACAAAGACAGAAATCCACAGACACACACTCTCTATTTCTTGTTTCTGTTCTATGATGTGTGAACTCCCCAATGCATAGTTCTAATTACCCCTCTCAGAGAGAGAGCTCACCAGAGTGCCAGAGAGAGAGTCAGAGAGCCAGATAGCCAGAGAGAGACAGAGAGACAGAGAGAGCGCCGGCAAGCCAGAAAGAGCCAGAAAGACAGACAGACAGAGAGCCAGAGAGTGAGCAGGAGTGTCAGAGAGGGAGCCAGAAAGCCAGAGAGAGAGAGAACAAGAGAGCAATAGAGAGTGCCAGAGAGCCAGAGAGAGAGCCAAAGAGAGATCCAGAGAGCGAGCCAGAGACAGCGCCAGAGAGAGATCCAGAGAGAATTCCAGAGAGAGTGCCAGCGAGCCAGAGTGCGCCAGAGAGACAGGTAGCTAGAGAGACAGCCAGAGAGCCAAAGAGCCATAGACAGCCAGAGAGAGTACCAGTGATCCAAAGAGCACCAGAGAGCCAGAGAGAGAGTGCCAGAGAGCCAGAGAGTCAAAGAGAGTGCCATAGAGCCAGAGAGTCAGAGAGAGCACCAGAGAGCCACAGATCCAGAGAGAGTGCCAGAGAGTCAGAGAGAGCCAGAGAGAGTGCCAGCAAGCCATGGAGTGCCAGAGAGCCAGAGAGTCAGAAAGCCAGATTCAGAGAGAGTGCCAGAGAGCCAAAGAGCTAGAGACAGCCAGAGAGAGAAGGTGAACCAGAAAGAGTGCCGGAGAGCACCAGAGAGAGAGAGAGTAAGCCAGCTGCAAGAGAGAGAGAGCCAGAGAGAGTCAGATAGCCAGAGAGACAGCCAGAGAGAATCAGAGAGTGCCAGAGAGTCGGAGAGCTAGAGAAAGAGCCAGACAGAGTGCCCAATAGCCATCGTGTCAGAGAGTGCCAGAGAGCCAGAGAGAGAGCCATAGAGAGAGAAATAGTGTTCCAGAGAGAGTGCCAGAGAGACAGCCAGAGAGAGCCAGAGAAAATGCCAGAGAGCCAGAGAGAAAGCCAGAGTCAGAGAGCCAGAAAGCCAGAAAGAGCCAGGGCAAGAGAGCCAGAGAGAGCGCCAAAGAGAGAGCCAGAGAGAGAGAGATACAGAGAGAGAGAGAGCCAGAGAGAGAGCAAGAGAGAGATACAGACCTTCAAAATGAGGTGGAAACTGAGCTGCACTTCCTAACCTCCTGCCAAATGTATGACCATATTAGAGAGACATATTTCCCTCAGATTACACAGATCCACAAAGAATTCAAAAACAAATCCAATTTTGATAAACTCCCATATCTACTGGGTGAAATTCCAGAGAGAGAGCCAGAGAGAGAGCCAGATAGATAGAGCCAGAGATAGCCAGAAAGAGAGAGAGAGAGCCAGAGAGAGAGCCAGAGAGAGAGAGAGCCAGAGAGAGAGAGCCAGAGAGAGACAGAGGGAGAGAGAGCCAAAGAGAGAGAGCCAAAGAGAGAGAGAGCCAGAGAGAGAGAGACAGAGAGAGAGAGCCAGAGAGAGAGACAGAGAGAGAGACAGAGAGAGAGAGCCAGAGAGAGAGAGCCAGAGAGAGAGAGACAGAGAGAGAGAGAGCCAGAGAGAGAGAGAGCCAGAGAGAGAGAGACAGAGAGAGAGAGCCAGAGAGAGAGAGACAGAGAGAGAGAGACAGAGAGAGAGAGAGAGCCAGAGAGAGAGAGAGAGAGAGAGAGCCAGAGAGAGAGAGAGAGACAGAGAGAGAGAGACAGAGAGAGAGAGCCATAGAGAGAGAGACAGAGAGAGAGAGCCAGAGAGAGAGAGCCAGAGAGAGAGAGAGACAGCCAGAGAGAGAGAGAGCCAAAGAGAGAGAGCCAAAGAGAGAGAGAGCCAGAGAGAGAGAGACAGAGAGAGAGAGCCAGAGAGAGAGACAGAGAGAGAGAGACAGAGAGAGAGAGCCAGAGAGAGAGAGACAGAGAGAGAGAGACAGAGAGAGAGAGAGCCAGAGAGAGAGAGAGAGAGAGAGAGAGAGAGAGCCAGAGAGAGAGAGAGAGACAGAGAGAGAGAGACAGAGAGAGAGAGCCATAGAGAGAGAGACAGAGAGAGAGAGCCAGAGAGAGCCAGAGAGAGAGCCAGAGAGAGAGAGAGACAGCCAGAGAGAGAGAGACAGCCAGAGAGAGAGAGAGAGCCAGAGAGAGAGAGAGCCAGAGAGAGAGCCAGAGAGCCAGAGAGAGAGAGAGCCAGAGAGAGAGAGAGCCAGAGAGAGAGAGAGCCAGAGAGAGAGAGCCAGAGAGAGAGCCAGATAGCCAGAGAGAGAGAGAGGGAGAGCCAGAGAGAGACAGAGGGAGAGCCAGAGAGAGAGAGAAAGCCAAAGAGAGAGAGAGAGAGCCAGAGAGAGAGAGAGAGAGACAAAGAGAGAGCGAGAGCCAGAGAGAGAGAGAGAGAGAGCCAGAGAGAGAGAGCCAGAGAGAGACAGAGAGAGAGAGCCAGAGAGATAGAGAGAGAGCCAGAGAGAGAGAGAGAGAGAGAGAGAGACAGAGAGAGCGACAGAGAGAGAGAGAGCCAGAGAGAAAGCCAGAGAGAGAGAGAGAGTCAGAGAGAGAGAGAGCCAGAGAGAGAGAGAGAGAGCCAGAGAGAGAGAGATAGAGAGCCAGAGAGAGAGAGAGAGACAGAGAGAGAGAGACAGCGAGAGAGAGAGAGCCAGAGAGAGAGAGCCAGAGAGAGAGAGCCAGAGAGAGAGAGCCAGAGAGAGAGAGCCAGAGAGAGAGCCAGAGGGAGAGCCAGAGAAAGAGAGAGAGAGAGAGATCCAGAGAGAGAGAGAGAGAGAGAGAGCCAGAGAGAGAGCCAGAGAGAGAGAGCCAGAGAGATAGAGCCAGAGAGATAGAGCCAAAGAGAGAGAGGGCCAGAGAGAGAGAGAGAGAGCCAGAGAGAGAGAGCCAGAGAGATAGAGCCAGAGAGATAGAGCCAGAGGGAGAGCCAGAGAGATAGAGCCAGAGAGATAGAACCAGAGAGATGGAGCCAGAGAGAGAGCCAGAGAGAGAGCCAGAGAGAGAGAGCCAGAGGGAGAGCCAGAGAGAGCAACGCTACAAGAGCAGCACACAACTACAACACCAATGCCATCACATTCTGTCAACCAGCACAGGCTTCATTAAACTACACCGTTTACCCTGTTCACATTCAGATTGCTTTACTGGCATGAAATACAATATGTAGATATTGCCAAAGCAGTATAGTGGTGCAGTATTTCAGTAAATACAGTACAATGCAATGAGGACAATGAAATACAGTTTGTTTCTATCTCTCTCTCGCTCTCTGTCCCACTCCGTCTTTCTCTCTGGTGCACTCTTGTTCCCCTGTTATCTTAGTCTTCAAGCCTTGTTGTTATCTAATCCTAACTCTCTCATTCTATCTCCTCTCTCTGTAGCCTGCCAGTAGTGAGGTGGCGGTCAGACTGTGTTGAGGAGTGCTTTCACATCTGGCCATCTCATTGTCTCTATGGCGGTTACTAAGAACTCTTGTGCTGAGAGACGATGGACAATACAAACCATGTTGAAAGTAGTAAATGCTAATCAGGTACACTGGGTCAGTAGGCATATCTAATAATACATGCATGCAATAGTCATACCAAGTTGTGTTAAAACACACACCTGCATCTAAATGTATTTCTACAGTGGGACTACTCATTGGTGAGTGAAAGTGTGTGTTGAACAGCTGTGGTATGACTAATGGGTGTGTGTGTGAGTGTGCGCACGATAGAATACGTGTGTGCGCGCGTGTGTGTAAACCAGTGTGTCAACTCCTCTGTGCATAGTTATGCTCTATAAGGGCTGTCATGTGCAGATGACATGCAGTTTAACGTCAATACTTCAGATGCATTATGAGCGTGCTATGAAAGCATGAATAATACATAGGAGACATGTGATGTAGTGTTCTCTAATTGATTCACTTACAATTACCAGAGACCTCTGTGTACTCCACCACCACTTACCATGCATTCACACCTCTTAGTACTACTAAACACTAGCCAAACACGCACACACACACACACACACAGACAGACTGCTAACAACAGACCAACAACATTTGAAGCCATTTAGCCTTGGACACAAATGAGCTCAACAAAACTGCAGACCCACTCTGAAGCCCACTCTGTCATATGATAAAACGTCCTCCTGCACATTGAAATCTCCAAATCTTCAGATTTCTATTTAAAGGTCCTTGACCTGGCTCCCATATGCCTGGCTGGAACAGCTCAGCACCCACTCTGTGCCAGCGGAGATGCCAGTGCAGGTTAGCTGGTACATGAATAATGGGCAACCACCCATTAAGACAGAGAAGTAGGCCACAGGATACAGGAGTGTGTCTCCGCTCTTCCCACCTACCTTCTCTCCCCTCATCAACTCCCCATTAATATTTAATCTAACAAGACCAGCCTCAACACTCTTCTGTCCTAAAGGGGGTTCGGGGCAGGGGGGAGGGGGGGGGGGGGGCTGAAGAGAAAGATAGAAGTATAGAGGGCAAGATGGAAGGAGAGGGGGATGAGTAGAGGGCTAGAGGGTGAACTGATGCCCTTCTTCCTGTTCCCCTTCACAAATCACTCCACTGTTCTCATTATTTTTTGCATTTAGGAGCGATTTCTTTAGGGGGCATTTGTGCATTCGTTTACAACCAGATTAATGGGATTTTCAAACTTTAAATATGGATTATAGTTTTCTTTTCTGGGTTTAATTAGGTATACGCATTTCACAAGTTATTGTGAAAGCTCAAACCCCCGAAATCATACTCACATGGAGATTACTGGGTGCAAGTGTAGAGAGGAAATGTCAAATCTTTTAGTTTTAATTTGTTCTAATAACAGGGGATTTGAGCTTTTCTTAAATCTGTCTCCTTGTATATGACTCTGCTCTTTTCAGCTGATAAGCACCGGGGCTTTGTACCGGCAGTTTATCTGTCAGCCCATGGTGCTTTAATGATATAAACAGGCCGAATTAGCTAGGCACTTGGTGTACATTAAGATTCCCACTCTGTATATAGCTAGCTGCCTCCTCACTAGACTCTAAATGTATGTTTGAGACCCAATTTATGTTTCAGACCCAATTTACTTTTGAGACCCACTGTCAAAGACCAGAGATACATATGGAGAAAAAACAGCACATCCCAAGGTTCTCTCTGGCATGGACTTCATTAATAAAGGTTTCTTTTAAAGGCCAGGTACTGCCTCTAAGCTTGGCTTGGGGCTGCAGTAGTTCTGAGTAACAGGATCTCAGCAAGCCCATATCGATGTTATGACGTTTATCTATCTGCCGTTAAATACTCGAGCAGTTAAAATAGAATGATTCAAAAGGAACTTAGATGTATTTAATGCTGAGAATTGAACCTAATAATGGACCTTAGGAATGAGATCTCTGCAGATTAAATGAAGTGGTCGCACATCAATAATTGATTCACAAATCTTTATATAGAACATCGCCTTTGAGATTCATAATTCATTTTCTTTAAAGTTTTAATAAATAGGTATTAAAACTTTAACCAATATTAATAGCACCAATTAAGGGGCAGACTGAAGTTTCTGTACTGCTGCTGGGGGGTGGAAAACCCACACTGTGGACTGAAGTTTCTGTACTGCTGCTGGGGGTTGGAAAACCCACACTGTGGACTGAAGTTTCTGTACTGCTGCTGGGGGGGTGGAAAACCCACACTGTGGACTGAAGTTTCTGTACTGCTGCTGGGGGGTGGAAAACCCACACTGTGGACTGAAGTTTCTGTACTGCTGCTGGGGGGTGGAAAACCCACAAGTCCTGGCTAAGTCCTCCCTATGTCTGTCTCTCTCTCTCTCTCTCTCTCTCTCTCTCTCTCTCTCTCTCTCTCTCTCTCTCTCTCTCTCTCTCTCTCTCTCTCTCTCTCTCTCTCTCTCTCTCTCTCTCTCTCTCTCTCTCTCTCTCTCTCTCTCTCTCTCTCTCTCTCTCTCTCTATATATATATATATATATCCTTGTAATGATGATAAATAGTATTAGTAAGATGATGAACTAGAGTTAGTGGGAAACTGAACACCTGTGCTGGAAAAAACATCTGCATTACATAGATTCAAAACAGTCCAAGACGCAGCACACACCTGCACACTCATAACTCCATTATCAACATTAAGAGATGAGAACATGTGGCCGACGAGGCATTGATTGACACGCATTTTCTCCCCTCGACATCATCATATATTTTAGTCCGCCTAGACCTAATGGTGTGTTAGTCAGCCAGAGTAACGCGTCATTAGGTGTTGGCATAAATGGGTTTTTAGTTCCCTCTGGTGCCCTTCTTCACCAGAGAGAGTAATGAAGAGAGGGGGAAATTATTATTTTGTTCTGGTAGTTCTGAACAGAGAACAATCATTTTCTTGCTGGAACCTTGACTTAAATAATGGCTTCTGTGTTGTAATTTGTGTATTGATTTATCCCCGGGTAGGTGGGCTGCAATGAGTGCCTTTTGGACTGATCACCACTAGCAGGCAGAAGGATTAAGGAGAAAAATTGAGAGAGGGGTGGAGAGAGAGAGAGAGAAAGTTCCTCTTCAAACTGTCCTGCAAACGAGGATAGTCACCCCCCCAGCATTGAACACACCCAGGTCCACAACTGCACTGCTCCTCCATCACTGAGAGGGATAAATTCACAGAGCTGGAGAGAGACATGGTGGAGCTCAGAGGGCTAGTCCACACACTCCAGACAGCACAGACACACAAAACAGAGCTGCCCTACAGTCCCCAGTGGGCTGAAGGTGGAGATACATTTGAAGTCGGAAGTTTACATACACTTGTTAACAAACTATAGTTTTGGCAAGTCGGTTAGGACATCTACTTTGTGCATGACACAAGTATTTTTTCCAACAATTGTTTACAGACAGATTATTTCACTTATATTTCATTGTATCACAATTGACATACACTGAAGTTAACATATGACAAAATTAAAATACTGTCAAGTGAGGACTGTAAATAGTGAATTGCATGAAGAAGGTAAAGAGAAATACCAGGTTCTTTCCACCTGTACAGAGATTCACATTCAGAGGTAAGCATAACAAAGGTATTACCTCTGCTATTGACTCCAAAAGCAGTGTTTCCTCAAATAACACAATTCAGAATTCAATAAGGTCCCCCATTGGTATCCTTGAACTGCATCATTCCCAACACCCTTGAGCAGCAGTTTTTTTTGATAATTCCTTTAAAACAGCTTGGAAAATTCCAGAATATGATGTCATAGCTTTAGATGCTTCTGATAGGCTGATTGACATAATTTGAGTCAATTGGAGGTGTACCTGTGGATGTATTTCAAGGCCTACATTCTAAACTTAGTGCCTCTTTGCTTGACATCATGGTAAAATCAAAAGAAATCAGCAAAGACCTCAGAAAAAAATATAGACCTCCACAAGTCTGGTTCATCCTTGGGAGCAATTTCCAAATGCCTGAAGGTACCACGTTCATCTGTACAAACAATAGTACGCAAGTATAAACACCATGGGACCACGCAGCCGTCATAACGCTCAGGAAGGAGACGCGTTCTGTCTCCTAGAGATGAACGTACTTTGGTGCGAAAAGTGCAAATCAATCCCAGAACAAGAGCAAAGGACCTTGTGAAGATGCTGGAGGAAACAGGTACAAAGTATCTATATCCACAGTAAAACGAGACCTACATCGACATAACCTACATAACATAAGGCCGCTCAGCAAGGAAGAAGCCACTGCTCCAAAACTGCCATCAAAAAGCCAGACTATGGTTTGCAACTGCACATGGGGACAAAGATCGTACTTTTTGGAGAAATGTCCTCTGGTCAGATGAAACAAAAATAGAACTGTTTGGCCATAATGATCATCGTTATGTTTGGAAGGAAAAGGGAGAGGCTGAAGAACACCATCTCAACCGTGAAGCAGCGTGGTGACAGCTTCATGTTGTGGGGGTCCTTTGCTGCAGGAGGGACTGGTGCACTTCACAAAATAGATGGCATCATGAGGTAGGAAAATTCTACTTATATTTGAAGCAACATCTCAAGACATCAGTCAGGAAGTTAAAGCTTGGTCGCAAATGGGTCTTCCAAATGGACATTGACCCCAAGCATACTTCCAAAGTTGTGGCAAAATGGCTTAAGGACAACAAAGTTAAGGTATTGGAGTGGCAATCACAAAGCCCTGACCTCAATCCTATAGAAAATGTGTGGGCAGAACTGAAAAAGCGAGTGTGAGCAAGGAGGCCAACAAACCTGACTCAGTTACACAGGCTCTGTCAGGAGGAATGGACCAAAATCCACCCAACTTATTGTTGGAAGCTTGTGGAAGGCTACCCTAAACGTTTGACCCAAGTTAAACCATTTAAAGGCAGTGCTACCAAATGCTAATTGAGTGTATGTAAACTTCTGACCCACTGGGAATGTGATGAAAGAAATAAAAGCTAAAATAAATAATTCTCTCTACTATTTTTCTGACATTTCACATTCTTAAAATAAAGTGGTGCTCCTAACTGACCTAAGACAGGGAATGTTTACTAGGATTAAATGTCAGTAATTGTGAAAAACTGAGTTTAATGTATTTGGCTTAGGTGTATGTAAACTTCTGACTTCAACAGTAGATAGATGTCTGAGAGAGCTGACTGCACTCCGGTCTAAGGTGAGAGAACTTAAGGAGGAGAGAGAGGAACACATGGCACAGCTAACAGCACAGCAGGAGGAGGGAGAGGAACACATGGCACAGCTAACAGCACTGCAGGAGGAGGGAGAGGAACACATGGGACAGCTAACAGCACTGCAGGAGGAGGGAGAGGAACACATGGCACAGCTAACAGCACTGCAGGAGGAGGGAGAGGAACACATGGCACAGCTAACAGCACTGCAGGAGGAGGGAGAGGAACACATGGCACAGCTAACAGCACAGCAGGAGGAGGGAGAGGAACACATGGCACAGCTAACAGCACTGCAGGGGGATAGAGAGAAACACATGGCACAGCTAACAGCACAGCAGGAGGAGGGAGAGGAACACATGGCACAGCTAACAGCACTGCAGGAACAAGTGAGAAAACTGAGGTGCGACAATCAACCACTCATGAGAAAGCTAGCCACCCCCCCAGAGAAGCCAACAGAACAGCCCACTTCAGACCTCGACCACAGCCTTAACACCACAGCAGAACAGACGAAGCAGGATCCAACAACACAGCAGACTCCCCCCTCCTTGCACCCCCCCCTGTCAGCCCACCGGATATATCTGATGACAACACCCCCACACCAACTAAGGACACACACACAAAAGCCAGAGATTGTGCTCCTCATTGACTCAAACGGGAAAAAAACAAGTAGCTAAATTCTGGTGTCCGAACACCCGGCGTTCCCTGGAGCTGCTGTCAGAGGACTGACTAGGGTCCCCCAGCAACATCATAATACACACAGGCACAAATGACCTGAGAGCCCAGCAGGAAAGTGTGGCCACAGCACTCAAGGGAGTGATTGAAAAAGCTTCTTCCACTTTCCCCAACGCACAAGTGGTTATCTCCACCATGTTACCACAAAAATACTTCCACCCTGCCACCATACAGTGGGTGAATGCAAGCATTTCCTGTTACTGTGCCTCAAAACCAAATGTTTATCTGGCCCACCACTCCACCCTGGACTTGAATAGCCTTTATGACCAGGTTCACCTCTACAAGGAGCAGTCCCCACCTTTGCCAGGGTCCTGAAGGACCTCACCCTCAACCGCTGCCCCAGCACCTCACACAGGAGCAACAGAGAAAGGGACACCCCGCCCAGACCAGCGAGACACCCTCCCAGAACTGCAGAACTATCAGATGCTCAACATGCTCTGCTCACACCTACTGTAATGTTCCGAGCCTAAATCATACAAAAACAACACTAGACACTAGCATTTACTATCTAATCCTGGAATAAACAGTGGGGCAAAAAAGTATTTAGTCAGCCACCAATTGTGCAAGTTCTCCCACTTAAAAAGATGAGAGAGGCCTGTAATTTCCATCATAGGTACACTTCAACTATGACAGACAAAATGAGAAAAAAAATCCAGAAAATCACATTGTAGGATTTTTAAAGAATTTATTTGCAAATTAGGGTGGAAAATAAGTATTTGGTCAACAACAAAAGTTTATATCAATACTTTGTTATATACCCTTTGTTGGCAATGACAGAGGTCATACGTTTTCTGTAAGTCTTCCAAAGGTTTTCACACACTGTTGCTGGTGTTTTGGCCCATTCCTCCATGCAGATCTCCTCTAGAGCCGTAATGTTTTGGGGCTGTTGCTGGGCAACACAGACTTTCAACTCCCTCCAAAGATTTTCTATGGGGTTGAGATCTGGAGACTGGCTAGGCCACTCCAGGACCTTGAAATGCTTCTTACGAAGCCACCCCTTCGTTGCCCGGGCGGTGTGTTTGGGATCATTGTCATGCTGAAAGACCCAGCCACGTTTCATCTTCAATGCCCTTGCTGATTGTCGGCTGTTACTTTGGTCCCAGCTCTCTGCAGGTCATTCACTAGGTCCCCCCGTGTGGACAGGTGTCTTTTATACTGATAACAAGTTCAAACAGGTGCCATTAATACAGGTAACGAGTGGAGGACAGAGGAGCCTCTCAAAGAAGAAGTTACCAGAAATAAGAGAGAAGAGCCAGAAATATTGCTTGTTTGTAGGTGACCAAATACTTATTTTCCACCATAATTTGCAAAAAAAAAGAAAAAAAATCCTACAATGTGATTTTCTGGATTTTTTTTTCTCATTTTGTCTGTCATAGTTGAAGTGTACCTATGATGAAAATTACAGGCCTCTCTCATATTTTTAAGTGGGAGAACTTGCACAATTGGTGGCTGACTAAATACTTTTTTGCCCCACTGTACAAGGTCTGAGGTCATCTGCCTTTACACAGAAGAGCAGGAACCCAGACATTGTCATCCTACGAATAACATGGTATAGAGGAGACGGACCCACTGTTTGCCCTCTAGGTTACAGATAGCTGGTAGTCCCCTCCACCAAACTACCAGTTATGAAACAGGGAAGAGACTCAGAGGGTATGTCAATTTGGTACAGAGCAGACCTAATACACTCTATCAATTAAGTCAAAACAGGAACATTTTACATCTGGCTGGAAATGAATATGGGAATTATCTCAAGAGATAAACATTTCCTTATGTGTCCTACCTACCAGTTATGAAACAGGGAAGAGACTCAGAGGGTATGCCAATATAATCCCCATATTTTAACGATGACAGCTTCTCCATCCTAGAGGGGAGATTAATCATTTCCAGGGACATATACTAGTCTATGGCGACCTAAATGCCAGAACTAGACAAGAACTTGACACTCTTAGCACACAGGGGGACAAACACCTAACTGGAGGTGATAGCATTCCCTCCCAAATATGCCTCCCAGACACAACTATGAAAAAACAAACTACATTAACAGGTAAAATCCCCTGAAGCTCTGTCGCATGCTGGGTCTGTACATAGTCAAAGGTAGGCTTTGAGGGGACTCTTACGGTAGGTACATGTACAGCTCATCCTTTGGCAGTAGTATTGTAGATTACATTATCACTGACCTCAACCCAGAGTTCCTCAGAGCGTTCACAGTCAGCCCACTGACACCACTATCAGATAACAGACAAATCACAGTCTACTTGAAGAGAGCAATGCTCAATCATGAGGCATCAAAGCCAAAGGAAGAGCATAATATTAACAAATGCTATAGATGGAAGGAAAGTACTGTAGAAACCTCCCAAAAAAACAATAAGGCAGCAACTAATTAAATCTCTTCTCGACAACTTCCTTGTCAAAACATTTTACTGTAATAGTGAAGGTAAAATTTGACAGGGCTGGGCGGTGAGACAGGGATCTAGATTGTGCCCCACCCTCTTCAACATATATATCAACGAATTAGCGAGGGCACTAGAACAGTCTGCAGCACCCGGCCTCAACCTACTAGAGTCTCATGTCAAATGTCTACAGTTTGCTGACGACCTGGTGCTTCTGTCCCCAACCAAGGAACCCCTACAGCAGCACCTAGATCTTCTGCACAGACCTGGGCCCTGACAGTACATTTCAGTAAGACAAAAATAATGGTGTTCCAAAAAGGTCCCATTGTCAGGACCAGAAACACCAATTCCATCTACAGTGGCTTGCAAAAGTATTCACCCCCTTGGCATTTTTCCTATTTGGTTGCCTTAAAACCTGGAAATAAAATGTATTTTTTGGAGGTTTGTATAATTTCATGATCACAACATGCATACCACTTTTATTGTGAAACAAACAAGAAATAAGACAAAAAATGAAAACTTGAGCGTGCATAAAAATTACCCCCCCCCAAAGTCAGTAATTTATAGAGCTACCCTTTGCAGCAATTACAGCTGCAAGTGTCTTGGGGTATGTCTCTTGATAAGCTTGCCACATCTAGCCACTGGGATTTTGGCCCTCTTCAAGTTAAAATTGCACCAGCTCCTTCAAGTTGGATGGGTTCTGCTGGTGTACAGCAATCTTTAAAACATACCACAGATTCTAAATTGGATTGAGGTCTGGGCTTTTACTAGGCTATTTCAGGACATTTAAATGTTTCCCATTAAACCACTCGAGTATTGCTTTAGCAGTACGCTTAGGGTAATTATCCTGCTGGAAGGTGAACCTCTGTCCCAGTCTCAAATCTCTGGAAGACAAACAGATTTGCCTCAAGAATTTCCCTGTATTTAGCGCCATCCATCATTTCTTCAATTCTGACCAGTTTCTCAGTCCCTGTCACCACCATGCTTCACTGTGGGGATGATGTTCTCGGATTGATGAGAGGTGTTGGGTTTGAGCGATTTCCTTGATGGCCAAAAAGCTCAATTTTAGTCTCATCTGACCAGAGTACCTTCTTCCATATGTTTGGGGAGTCTCCAACATGCCTTTTGCTTATTTTGTTTCTGGCCACTCTTCCATGAAGCCCAGCTCTGTGGAGTGTACGGCTTAAAGTGGTCCTATGGACAAATACTCCAAACTCCGCTGTGGAACTTTGCAGCTCCTTCAAGGTTATCTTTGGTCTCTTTGTCGCCTCTCTGATTAATGACAAAGGAAAATTATGTGGATATATTGAAGCAACATCTCAAGACATCAGTCAGGAAGTTAAAGTGTGTGCATATTTCCCCTATCTATATATTCCCTCTCTCTCTACTCTCTCTTCCCTACTTCTCTTCCCTCTCTCTCCCCCCCTCTCATTCTCTCTCCCCCCTCTCTTGCTCTCTCCCCACTCTCTTTCATTTTCACTCCTCCTCTCCTCTCTCCCCTCTCTCTCTCTCCCCCTCTCTCCCTCTATCCCCACCCTCTTTCTCTTTCACTCATTCCTCTCTCTCTCTCTCTCTCTCTCTCTCACTCCTCAATCTCTGTCCCTTTTCTCTCTCCTCTCTCTCTCCCTTCTCTCTCTCTCTCTCCCCTCTCCCTCTCCCCCTCCCCTCTCTCTCTCCCCTCTCCCTCTCTCCCCACCCTCTTTCTCTTTCACTCCTTCCTCTCTTTCTCTCTCCCTCCTCGCTCTCTGTCCCTTCTCTCTCTCCCCTCTCTCTCTCTCCCCTCTCTCTCTCCCCCCTCTCTCTCTCCCCCCCTCTCTCCCCTCTCCTCTCTCCCTCCCCTCTCCCTCTCTCTCTCCACCCTCTCTCTCCCCTCTCTCTCTCTCCCCTCTCTCTCGCTCTCTCTCTCTCTCTCTCCCCTCTCTCTCTCCCCTCTCTCTCTCCCCTCTCTCCCTCTCCCCTCTCTCCCTCTCCCCTATCTCTCTCTCCCCTCTCTCTCCCTCCCCTCTATCCCTCTCCCCTATCTCTCTCTCCCCTCTCTCTCTCTCCCCTCTATTACACACCTGTATAGAGAATGAATGATCTACACATTACCCTTGAGTACTTCTGACCGGTACACGCTGCAGCAACTCACACAGTTTAGGGACCTCACAGCAAACCACCAGGGAGAGGGAGAGAGAGTAGGATAGGGGAAAGAATGAAGGACAGATGGCAAGAGAAGAGGGGTAGAGAACGGTAGATGGAGTAGAGGGGGAGGGAGGAGGCTCTGGGGGAATGGCAGAATGACAATCATGTCTAGTGTAGATTGCCTGTGGCTCTGCAGGCTCTGTGGCCCTGTGGCCCATTCCCTCCATTCTCTGTCTCAGGGGACACATGTCAGTTGTGTAGAGAAGAGAGAGCAGGTCACTTTAATGAACTGGCCCTCTTTATCTAATACTAGTTTATTACCTGCTGAGTACTCACTAGCGACAAGGTCTACTCTATTTCCACTGTATTAGTCCCCAGGGCAGGGGCATAGAGAGGGGAGGAGAGAGGGAAGAGATGGGGGGAGAGGAGGAAATGGAATTCCATGTTCACTTTGTGCTTCTAATAAGGACTAACACCTCTAGTGTATGTGCCTTGCCTCTGGCCCTGAGCATTGCATCAGTCACTGCATTGCATCAGTCAGTGGAGCAGGATGAGGACAAGTACACAATAATAGAGCCCATAGGGAAGACCCCTTCACACCAGTGTGTACATTCACAAATCCTCATACTGGATGTGGAATAAGTATAGGGAGAATACATTCATGAATGTAGGTGTACATTTGGATGTAATTGTACGATCTTCCATATATTCAACCATGTAGGCAGGTTTACAAATCCAATTCCAGGATGTAACATATGTAAACCAGCTGAGCTCTATCCGTCTTGGATGTAGAAGGTTTAGAAAGAGCTTATCCTCCTTGGTGAAACGTGTGTGGAAGCTCTGGTCCTCTTTCCTTTCCCCCGGTCCTCCTCCCTAATCCCTAGTTCTCTCCTCTTTCCATCAAAGTATCTGGCATGTGTACCAAACCCTTGTTCTCTTCACTCTACCTAGATGTAGGCTAGCCAGTATGTGTTAGTATTGGTCATCTCCCCTATCACTGGATGCAGGGGCATTAAGAGCTGCTCATCTCCTCTCATGGTGGTGGATGTGTCTAATTGTCCTGACCTGGCTGAGAGAGTGTGGAGGAGCGGAAGCACTACTGACAGATTGAGCACTGAGCACATCCACACACACACTACACATACACACCTACAGCTAGCGAGAGAGAGCAGAGTGACATAATTAATTACACAAACATGAAAAACCTACAGGAGAAAAACATCTAATTGTGAGTAAATCCATTATTGTCTCAGAGAGCAGTGGAGAGGCAGGTTTATTCCCTGCAGGAAATGACTGTTTGATTTCTACTTGTCGGAATGCTAGCTTTCAGAGTCTACCTGTCGGGATGCTAGCTTTCAGGGTCTACCTGTCGGGATGCTAGCTTTCAGGGTCTACCTGTCGGGATGCTAGCTTTCAGGGTCTACCTGTTGGGATGCTAGCTTTCAGGGTCTACCTGTCGGGATGCTAGCTTTCAGAGCTGGGTAGACAGATACCTCTGTTCCTCTCCTGCTGGGGGGTGGAGAGGGAGGGTGAGTGACATCTGAAATATCTAGGATTTCAGTGTGAAACCTTCTGTTTGCTCAGGAGGAGAAAAGGCTTCAGATGTTTTGGCTCACTGAAGAATGAGAATGTAAAGTTGCCAAATGTGTTCATAACTGCATGCTCAACATTGCAACCATGGATGTACACACACACACACCCTCGAATGAAGGCATACATGCACTTGCAAACATGCACTTATACACACACACACACACACACACACACCATGTGGCAGAAAGTTCTTGTTCCTCCAAAGGCCTGCATTCTCATAGTGATTCCCTTGGGGGCGATTAAGACAGATGCTGCTTGAGCCGTACCGGCCATCTCCAGAGCATTGGGCCGCACAGCGGAGGAGTGGAGCGGGGGATGAGGGGGAGGAGAGGGGAAGAGGTCCCAGTCCCCCTCTCTCAGGTGGGAATAGGGGATGAGGACTAACATATAAAATCTAAAGCTACGTAAACATTAGACAGTTCTCAACTCCCTCAGCTGTAGCTATAGACTATCACAAACAAGGCCCACTGAAACTTGTCAGAGATTATGAAAAACAGACAGGAAGAAGAGCTGATGGAAAAGAGAATGAAAGTGTGGGAGAGGGGGATAAAGAGAGAAAGAGAGCCAACAGAGAAATAAATATAGGAAAGCATGATCCTCTTCAGCATACATTTAGTGTATCTGGCTGTGTGAGATACACTCACCAAGGTTTACTGTACCCTAGGAACAAAGCTTACACTCAAATCAGTGCACATCAATCTCCACACACACAAACACACACACATATAGACAGAGTCGTCAGTCTAATTGCCTGAGCTCTGTCATCTTTACCATCAATGCTATGCTAATGCCACACCCGGCTATGCTGCTTATGGGCCAACATGCACGTCAACCGCTAGCTCCTAATGAGCATTCTGCTTCCATTTAGAGGGCCATCATTTCTGCAGCTGAGCTGTGTTGCATTGCATAGCGTGCAGCTGTGACTCTGCCTGCCTGTCTGTCTCCAGCCTTAATGGGCTAAACTTTGTTTACTTTCAAGGGCCTGTATGAATTATAGATTGCTAAGAGATGATTTCCCAGAATAATCCATCTGAATCTGAAGCCACATTTCTCCCCAGGTGATGAGCTTCAGGGTAAATGAGCTGGTTGGAAGCTCATATAGTCACACAGAGACATTTGTTACCTTACGATTTTCTGCTGAGAGTGTAAATGCATGTTGAAATGTTGGAGGAAAGTCTTGAGGGGACGATGAGTGGCCAGATATTTGTTGTAACACATTTGTTAGAAAACAATCATAATTAACAGTGAATTCTTCTTAGGTCTCCTTCCTACTCTCCCTTTCATGCAACATTTCCTAAACTATTTCTGACCCTTATTTCAGTTTCACAAACTCCCCTAAATGAGAACAAAATGATCCCCCAACCCTCTCAGTTTCTCATCAGAAAACGTGATGATGGTGTTGGAGTCGTGGGTGGCCACACAGTCGTGGGCGAACAGGGAGTAAATGAGGGGACAACAAACACCCCTGAGAGGCCCCTGTGTTGAGGCACAGTGTGGCAGATTTGTTATCACCTACCCTCACCACCTGGGGTTGGTTAGCCTATCAGAAAGTCCAGGATCCAGTTACAAATGGAGGTGTTCATCCCAGGGTCCTGAGCTTAGTGATGAGCTTGGAAGGGACTGTTAAACGCTGAGCTGTAGTCAACAGGACTGTCACATAGGTGTTCATCTAGTTCAGGTCAGAGAAAGCAGTGTGGAGTGCAATAGAGATTGCGTCATCTGTGGATCTATTGGGGCGGTATGCAAATTGGAGTGGGTCCAGGGTGCCTGGACTGATGATGTTGATGTGTGCCCTGACCGGCCTTTCAAAGCATTTCATGGTTACAGATGTGTGTGCTACGGAACAATCGAAATTTAGGCAGGTGGTCTGGTTGAAACATTACAGACTGGGCCAAGGAGATGTTAAAAATGTCTGTTATAACACTTGCCAGTTGTTTTGTGCATGCTCTGAGAACGTGCCCTGGCATTCCATCTGGCCCAGCAGCTTTGAGAGTTTTTACCTGTTCAGAAGTCCTAGATCGGTCAAAAATAATGGGACAGCAGGGGCTCTCATGCCAGGCTCAGCATTGTTTGCCTCGAAGTGAGCATAGAAGGCCTTCAGCTCGTCTGGGATGTTTGCATCACTGGCTAACTCACGGCTGGGTTTTCCATAATCCGTCATTTTCTGTAAACCCTCTCACATCTGACGAGCATCAGAGCCTGTGTAGTAGGATTCTATCTTCGCCCTATAATGACATTTGCCATGTTTGCTGGCTTGTCGGATGTCATAACGGGCTTTCTTGTAAACACAGGAGAACATGGAAAAACACTGGAACTGGAGGAGTGTTGTCTGTCTACCTCCAGATCCCCCTCCCTGGGTTCAGCCCCCACCAGCGAAGGAGGATAAATCATTGTAATATTAGAACATTTGAAGAAAGCAGGCAGGGAGTGCCGTAGGGCCTGGTGTGGATAACTTTGTGGGATACAGTGGATACACCATGGAATGTGATAGTTAATCACCTGATCTCTCTTGGTGCATCCCAAATAGCATCCCCCTATATAGTGCATTACTTTTTACCTGAGCACTATGGACCCTATGGGTTCCATTTCTGATAGGAATGCCGTTACCATGGTAGACTGGTATGATATGCTAATATCAAGTCTCATATACCTTCACATGCACAGTGGCTTACTGAACATGCAATTGCTCATGTGACTGGGTTATAAAGAAGTCAAGTAACTGTGATGTTTTACGAGAAAGAAAGAAATATGTGGAAATAGTAGAGCTGTGGGGAGAATGCCTTTAACAGCGAGTCTCTTTTCCACACTCGGGTCTCCTGTTCCGCTATGCAGTGTGACAGACGCCAGATTTTCAGAGACCCCGACTCATTTTCCCGATGCTTGCTGGTGTCGGGGATTTGCATTGAACGTTTGGTACTAAAAAACCTGGCCTGAATCTGCTCCTCAGCCGAAAAGAAAGCAGCAGCATGAGGGGAAAAAGACACAACACTCCTTTTTTCTCAGCAGCAGCAGACTGTCAGAAGGAGAACTATCCATCTACATTTATTGTTTGTTTGCCATATAGTGTTTGTTTTTTGTGGGGTTTTTCTTCTTCGCTGGTTCTCTACTGAAGAGACCGTGGTGACACCCCTTTGAACGGCTGATGAGGCAGCATTGGATGAGGCAGCGTTGGAGAATGCAACAAACTGCAAAATGGCAGCCTAATTAGCGTGACTGCGGTGCCAGCAGAGGGTGAAGCTCGTTAAGGGTGCAGCTCGTTATGATGTGTCTGCGCATGAATATGCACGTCACATTAGAATACATGAACAAGGCAACCACCACTAGTAGTTAAAGATAACTGTCCAGCCAACTGGCTGGATGGTGTTGATTTAGTAATTAGTAAAAAAGTTTGGTTTCTGGGCATGACTGCATTTGCAGTTTGTAGAGTACGTGTGAGATGGTGTGTGAACAAGTCTATTCCTGCTCTCTATGCTTCTCACACACTCTCCCAGGGTACTGCCTGTGGACTCCAAAGTACAGAGTGATGTTTCAACCATCTACCACTCCCCTGCCTTCCCTTCTACTCCTCTCCCATTCAGCCTTCCTCCCTCCACCATCCTGCTGGGCCAATTCAAGCTGGTCCAGGCCGGCTGCCGAACCAGGCCCATATTGGAGACTCCCCGCTGGGTACAATATGCCACTCGCCTCCCCTGCTCTGCCAGAACGCTGGGGCTTCCCCTCCAACTGTGGCGTCCCCCAGTCCTAAGCAGACAGAGATGAATGGCAGCTCTAGCTCACTCCGGCAGGAAGGGAAAGGGTGAGACAGGGAGCTATAGGGAGCGGGGGGACAATAACATGTTGTTCAGACATGACAAAAAGTCATTAGTCTCCAGGGATTGGGGCTGTTCCAGCTGCTGACATCATCAGTGGATGAAAAGACAACAACAAAACAACATCAACAACAACAACAGTGGAGACAGTAAATGTAGAACTAACATCTCCCAACCTGGAAACAATGGCCCAGTCTAAGGTATACTGTATGCCTACACGTCCGCCTTTAGACAGCCTCCCTGTCTGAGATTGAGATAGACGTTGAGACAATGGGCTTGACGAGTTGTAGTTTGTCTTTGTGAAAGTCAATTAAACCGAGCCTGCCAGTCCGCCTGCACCAAAACCCTGACCACTGTCTGCCTGCAACAATCACAAACCTGTACCCCATGGTGGGAGGAACACAGAACAGCAAATTAAGTTGGCCTGCCACAAAAAAATCCTAATGTTCCCCACATTTAATTGGCAAGTTGAAACTTGGGAGAGCATGATTCAGTGGGAGAGATCTGGGATCTGTCTCTATTCCTCCATTTCTTATTACTTTTCTTTCTTTGCTGTTTCTGTCAGAGGCAGGCGGGCTCAGAGAGGATTAATGAGGAGGAGATGTACGTCTGGTGAGGTTCTGTCTGTTTGTCGGTGTGTGTGTGTGTGTATGTGTGTGTGTGTGTGTGCGTGCGTGGATCTCCATCCGAGTCTGAAACACTAGAGCCATGAGGTAGCCAAGCTCACAAAACACACCACGGGTCTCACCCCAAAAACAGCAGTCATTTCCCGAGAAACAGCGCCTCTAAACTACTTACCGTCACACAGGGGTGACTTGATCATCATAACCATCTCCTTCAGCTCCACAGTGGTCTGTGGTGACCGTGTAGACGGTGGCACTTAAATCCCGCCAGCGTTGGACTCTTATCTGGGCAAGAGGGGATGGTTTTAGCATGGTCAGACATGTGCTGACCCCTCTATTTCAGGGCCTCGATACAGGATCAAAACAAAATAGCCAAAATAATCAGTCCTGCTATCTCTCGTCCCAGGGATCCTGAGGAGGATCAACAACCGAGCAGCACAGTGAGCACACAACAGAACAGCACATAGCGATAACACAGCCAGGACGTGTCCACACATCCTAACTCAACCATAACAGCTTCAACTGCAGAAGGATCTCGATGAGGTTTATTTATTTTAATTTATTTTTTTGCAGCTTGGCTGGCTCCTCTTGACAAGTGGCTAGGTGAGAGACTTGCCCACGTTGGTAGAAGTGTGCATCCATTTAATTTAAACACAGTTTCTTCGGCTGCGCCAGAGGCAGGGTCTTCTGGGAGGCAGATCGAATAGTAACACTGCAAAAAGTGAAATCCAAGCGAGCCTAAATATATATATATATTTTTTACCAAGCTAATTCATCTGACATCATTTGCAGATAATATAGCTTATTTTAAGCTAAAACATTTATTTCAAGATACTTATTTCAAGATACTTCTCAAGACATTGTACCTTAATAAGACGATTAATACAGTATCATACAGGTTAAATACAGGTTAAATACAGGTTAAATGCAGGTTAAATGCAGGTTAAATGCAGGTTAAATACAGGTTAAATACAGGTTAAATGCAGGTTAAATACAGGTTAAATACAGGTTAAATGCAGGTTAAATACAGGTTAAATGCAGGTTAAATACAGGTTAAATGCAGGTTAAATACAGGTTAAATGCAGGTTAAATGCAGGTTAAATGCAGGTTAAATGCAGGTTAAATACAGGTTAAATACAGGTTAAATGCAGGTTAAATACAGGTTAAATACAGGTTAAATACAGGTTAAATACAGGTTAAATGCAGGTTAAATACTGTAACTTGAAATAAGATACATTACTTGCTAAGCCTTCTGTTGAAGATTGATGGCTACACTAAGCCATCCAAAATGCTTGATAATCTACCACATAAACACTGCTATCCAAGACTGATGGCTGGAGAATTTGCCATCTGAAAGGCGAGGTTGATGAGAAAGATATATAGAGAGAGAGAGAACTGGAGGATCTAAGAGAAAAGTGGAGAGATAAACAAAGTAATGTAACAATGTGATATAGGAATGGAATGCTAGGTGGTAGAAATTAAAATAGCAGTATATAAGAGATAACGAAGATAATAGAGAAGACAAGAGAGAAAGTGATTATTTGCTGGCGGTGTTGTGGAAGCTTGTGGATCACTCTGCTCCCTGCGTGAATTGACAGGTAAGTTAGCATCGCTGGATAACCGGGCGAGTCCTCCTATCACTCCGTCAGAGAGGCAGCTTGTTGACCCTATCATTCTCCTTGTTGCTCCGCGCCTCTGCATTAGCATTTAAACACACAAACAAACACACTCTCACACTGACTTCCATACACACACAGACTCTATACACGCTCTGCTGATGTGCAATGGTATACTGCATGTGTTGAATTCTGACATAACTACAATATAACCTGAAGGGAAGTTAGAGGGATCAGATCTTAGATCCTCCAAGTAATGTTTCAGGAAGTAGGACAAATACCTTGCCTGTCAAAATCATAAAACCCAGAACACCATCAGCAGGTTGATGTTTACTGTCATGAATCTTGCCCTGGAGGGAGAACTGAGTGATTTCCGCTAGATGGGGCAGCTGCAAAGTCAAAATTGACTATATAGTAAAAAATGAATGAAAACAAAATGGAGCTTATTTACTCAATTCAAGGTTAGGGTTAGGCATTAGGGATAGCAGAGTGGTTAAGGTTAGAGTTAAGGTTAGGTTTAAAATCAGATTTTATGACATTCTGGCTGTGCCAGTTGGTGACCACTTAGCAGAGCTGCCTCCAGGGCAATATTCATGACAATAAATGCCAACCTGCATCTCATCACCAGGATGTGTAGAGCTGTTCACATGTACAGTATAGTCATCCAGGAGAGGGCTATATCTCACAGATAAAACCTGCCAACCTACCAGCCTGCTGCTGTTTCTCCTCTCCTGCTCTGAGCAGAACACAGTAAACAGAGCACCGTCAATTCAACATCTATTCCACGTGGAAACAACGTTGATTCAACTAGTCTGTGCCCAGTGGGCTCTCTCTCTCTCTGTCATTAGTTTTGCCTCAAATCTCTCCTTGATGCCATGTTGGAATCATCAATCAGAACTGGGTGCTAGGTGGGTGGAGGGTGTGTGTGTGTGCTTGTGTGTATGTGTGCTTGTGTGTAAGTTCCTGACTGTCTGCCTACCCACATACATGGGCATGTGTTTGGTAGCATTGTAGTATTACCACATATCAGAGTGTCTGCTAGTTTGTGGGCCATATGACTGTTTTGTCTAATCATTAAATGCTGACAGGCTCCACAGAGCCGGCAGAGTAGCAGCATTGATCCCCTTTACAGGGACCCGGGGCCCTGGCTTCATTAGCCCTGTTAGTGCTAAGCTACTTTACCATGTTCACGCCTAGCTTAACCTGCACAGAGACACAGACAAAGATAAATTGCACTGAGAAAGAGAGGGAGAGGAGGAGGAGGATCAAGAGGGGGAACAAATGAAGAAAGACGAGAAGACAAAAGGAGCTAAAGAGTCTGAGGGAAGTGAAAGATAAGGAAGAGACTGTAGTGGGGTGAAGGAAGAGATAAAGTGTGTGTGTGTGTGTGTGTGTGTGTGTGTGTGTGTGTGTGTGTGTGTGTGTGTGTGTGTGTGAGTGTGTGTGTGTGTGTGTGTGTGTGCGCACGCGCGTGTGTGTGTGAGAGCGAGAGAGAGGTATAAAGAGGGCATGGAGCGTGTGAACCTTCAGCCAGGGAGGGATAAAACTCTGTGTGCTGTTTGAATGAAGGAGGCTTTCTGCAGCAGAGCGATGAGCAGCAGAATCAATTAACTTCTGTTGTGATTAATCAATTATCACACTGGTCCATCGGCAGCCTGAGTACTTAGCCCGGCTTCCCCCGTGAGGCTTTGCTGTGTTGGAGAATTAGCTTTGACCTCTGCAGTTCAAACAGACACAAATGTGTGCAGAAACACAGAAATACACACATGCATACACGCACGGACACACACAAACACGCACAACAGAGGAACATGGCCTTATATTCCCCAGAGAGTTCTGTAAATGTACATTTCTGCAAAAAAAGTGAATGCACAGCCATTTTGTTGATGGCGAGTTAGTGACGTAGTCATTCCTCTTTCTTCTTCTCTACAGCATCGTTCTCCCTCCCTTTTACGCTCACTCCCCCTCTCCTCCTGCCACCACTTCTCCCTATCGCTCTCTCCTTCTCTTTCCCTCCCTCCCTCCCTCCCTCCCTCCCTCCCTCCCTCCCTCCCTCCCTCCCTCCCTCACTCCCTCCCTCACTCACTCCCTCTCTCACTCCCTCTCTCACTCCTTATTTTTCTCCTGTCAGTGTAGGGTTTGGCCAGTTTAACTATGCCCACAGCTCCCCGAGGACGGGCCATGACTGATAGGCCTGCTTGAGTCTCCGATTCGATTCGGCCCATTTGATAAATTTATCGATGGCATTTTGAAAATGAAATTAGAGGAACATCTCCTGGAGACTGTTTTTCCAGCACAGGTGCCATAAATATACTTAATTTGGCTGCAAGAGACGGACAGACAGACAGACAGACAGACAGACAGACAGACAGACAGACAGACAGACAGACAGACAGACAGAGAGAGAGAGTGGTGAGAGAGGAAGACAGAGTGAAAGAGAGAAAGAGAGCAAGCAATAAATAAGGTGGTGTGGGGAGACAGAGATAGAGAGAGAGTACGATAGAAAATGAGAGATAAGATATAGAGAGAAATGTCAGAGAAAGGCTGTTGAGATGCTGAGTGTGTCGAGGTGAGCTGAGGTTGAAGCTTGGACTATAATGAGGGGCCTGTCTAACATGGTCCTAGTGAACGAAGTGTCGAGGTCATTCAAATACTGAAATAGCACACACTGCTGGGGACAACTGACTTCTGTTCTTGTGAGACAACAAGGCTTCTCTGTTTATGCTACACTGCCTTGCAAAAGTATTAAGACACATTGGATTTCTTCCCATTTTGTGTGTTACAAAGTGGGATAAAAAAACAATCTACACAAAATACTCAGTAATACAAAATACTCAATAAATGTAATAACTAAAATATAGTCGTTGCATAAGTATTCAGCTCCCTGAGTCAATAGATGTTGGCATTGATTACGGCTGTGTCTACTTGGGTAAGTCTAAGAGTTTTGCACATCTGGACTGTGCAATATGAAAAGATGGTGCCGAAGAACATGGCTGACGTTTTACATTCTCCCAACCAATTGTGCAATTTTGTATTTTTTGAAGCATTTGGTGTAACTTAATGTTAATTACGTACATAATGTTGTTGCTGCAGTCTCTTATGACCGAAAATAACTTCTGGACATCAGAAAAGCGATTACTCATTGCGGACTGGAAGAAACGTTTTCCTTTAATGAGTCTGACGAGAAGGATATCCTGCTTTCACTGGAACAGGCCCAGATCCACGCCTTTTTCTTGAAGAAAAGATGCCGGAAAAGGGGGGCAGACCGGGGATCCTTCTGAGAAGCCGGAGGCGAGTGAGTAAACTCCCAAAGCCTTCCAATCTCCGTGCTAACATGCAATCGTTAGAAAATAAAAAAAATAAAACCTACTATTAAGATTATACTACCAACGGGACATTAAAAACTGTAACATCTAATTATTCACCGAGATGTGGCTGAACGAAGAAACAATATAGAGCTGGCGGGATTTTCCATGAACCGGCAGAACAGAGACGCTACCTCTGGTAAGACGAGGGGTGGGGGTGTGTGTCTTTTTGTCAATAACAGCTGGTGCGCAATGTCTAATTTGAAAGAAGTCTCAAGGTATTGCTTGCCTATAAGGACATAAGCAAAAAAGAAAATGCACACCCAGAAGCGCTCTTAGTACCTTTAATGGACTTTAATGCAGGCAAACTTAAATCAGTTTTACCTCATTTTTACCGGCATGTCACACGTGCAAGCAGGGAAAAACAAAATCCTAGACCACCTTTACTCCACAACCAGAAATGGATACAAAGCTCTCTGCCGACCTCTATTTGGCAAATCTGACCACAATTTCATCCTCCTGATTCCTGCTTACAAGCAAAAATTAAAGCAGGAAGTACCAGTGACTCTCTCAATATGGAAGTGGTCAGATGACGCGGATGCTACACTACAGGACTGTTTTGCGAGCACAGAACGGGATTTTCCCAATGGCATTGAGGAATACACCACCATCGTCATCGGCTTCATCAATAAGTACATCGATGACGTCGTCCCAACAGTGACTGTACGTACATACCCCAACCAGAAGCCATGGATTACAGGCAACATCCGAATCGAGCTAAAAGCTAGAGCTGCTGCTTTCAAGGAGCGGGAGACTAATCCGGACGCTTATAAGAAATCCCCCTATGCCCTCAGACGACCCATCAAACAAGCAAAGCGCAATACAGGATTAAGATTGAATCCTACTACACCGGCTCTGATGCTCGTCGGATGTGGCAGGGATTGAAAACTATTACGGACTACAAAAGGAAACCGAGACGCGAGCTGCCCAGTGACACGAGCCTACCAGATGAGCCTGAAGCATGCATGAGAGCACCAGCTGTTCTGAATGACTGTGTGATAACGCTCTCGGTAGCTGATGTGAACAAAACCTTTAATCAGGTCAACATTCACAAAGCCGCCTGGCCAGACGGATTACCAGGACGTGTATTCAAAGAATGCGCAGACCAACTGTCAAGTGTCTTCACTGACATTTTCAACATCTCCCTGACCGAGTCTGTAATCCATACATGTTTCAAGCAGACCACCATAGACCCTGTGCCCAAGGAAGTGAAGGTAACCTCCCTAAATGATTACTGCCCCTTGGCACTCACGTCGGTAGCCATGAAGTGCTTTGAAAGGCTGGTCATGGCTCACGTCAACAGCATCCTCCTGGACACCCTTGACCCACTCCAATTCGTATACAGCCCCAACAGATCCACAGATGACGCAATCTCAATCGCACTCCACACCGCTCTATCTCACCTGGACAAAAGGAACACCTATGTGAGAATGCTGTTCATCGACGACAGCTCAGCGTTCAACACCATAGTGCCCACAAAGCTCATCACTAACCTAAGGACTCTGGGACTAAACACCTCCCTCTGCAACTGGATCCTCGACTTCCTGACGGGCCACCCCCAGGTGGTAAGACTAGGCAACTACACGTCTGCCACGGCGATCCTTAACACCGGGGCCCTCAGGGGTGTGTACTTAGTCCCCTCCTGTATTCCCTGTTCACTCACGACTGCGTGGCCAAACACGACACCAACACACTTATTAAGTTTGCTGACGACACAACAGTGGTATGCCTGATCACCAACTACGATGAGACGGCCTACAGGGAGGAGGTCAGAGAACTGGCAGTATGGTGCCAGGACAACAACCTCTCCCTTAATGTGAGCAAGTCAAAAGAGCTGATCGTGGACTACAGAAAAAGGCAGGGAGAACAGGCCCCCATTAACATCAACGGGGGGGTCGATGGCGGGTCGAGAGTTTCAAGCTCCTTGGTGTCCACATCGCCAACAAACTATCATGGTCCAAACATACCAAGACAGTCGTGAAGAGGGCACGACAAAACCTTTTCCCCCTCAGGAGACTGAAAAGATTTGGCATGGGCTTCCAGATCCTCATAAGGTTCTACAGCTGCACCATCCCATCGAGAGCATCCTGACCGGTTGTATCACCCGCTGGTATGGCAACTGCTCGGCATCTGACCGCAAGGCGCTACAGAGGGTAGTGCAAATGGCCCAGGACATCACTGGGGCCAAGCTTCCTGCCATTCAGGACCTATATAATAGGCGGTATCAGAGGAAAGCCCATAAAGTTGTTAGAGAGTCCAGTCACCCAAGTTATAGACTTTTTTCTCTGCTACCGCTCGGCAAGCGGTACCGCCAATTGCCAACCAAAAGGCTCCACAACAGCGTCTACTCCGAAGCCATTAGACCAGTGGTTCTTAACCTGGGTTCGATCGAACCCCAGGGGTTCGGTGAGTCAGTCTCAGGGGTTCGGCGGAGGTCAAGACACACTTCCGATTCATATGATTCGTGATGACACGCTCCGCTTGGCCATCATTGGCTGCATGTGATCACGCTACATCGCTAGGCCTATCTGTGCTGCAGGGAATTTGGTGTGCTCAGTAGTCGACTTGTGACTGTCGTGATGGTACGTCTTGTGATTTCTTTCTTAATATTTTAATCCCTTCATACTTACTATGTCGAGCAAAAAAAGAAAGTGGTCAGACGAATATGTACAATATGGATTCACATGTATAACGGAACGTGATGGGAGTCAGTGTCCTAACTGCATGATTTGCAATGCCAAGTTGAGCAATTCTAGTCTAGCACCAGCAAAACTAAGAGAACACTTCCTTAAGCTGCATGGAACACAACACTTGCTGAATTCAAGGTGAAGAGAGCCAAATTCGATGAAAAGGCTACTCTGCTTGTTCTCGGGCTTTGTACCCATCAACAAACCGATCCTCACAGCATCGTACGAAGTTGCTTACCTGATCGAAAAGCAGGGCAAACCACACACCATTGGTGAAACACTCATAAAACCAGCTGTGTTGAAGATGGCGAATATGCTGGGAAAAGAGGCTGAAGTTAAGTTATCCCAAATTCCTCTTTCAAATGACACCATCAGCGACAGAATAGAGGACATGAGCAACGACATCTTGGCTCAAGTAGTTGCAGATCTGATTTCAAGCCCGGCAAAATTCAGCCTTCAACTGGACGAGACCACAGACGTTTCCAATCTAAGCCAGCTTGCTGTATTCGTGCGCTATGTGAAAGACGACGTGATAAAGGACGATTTTTTATTTTGTAAGCCTCTTACAACAACAACTAAGGCAGCCGATGTGAAGAAAACTTGTGGATGAATTCTTCAAAGACAACAATCTTTCGTGGGATATGGTTTCTGCAGTTTGTTCGGACGGAGCTCCAGTCATGCTGGGAAGAAAGTCTGGTTTTGGTGCGCTAGTGAAAGCCGATGCACCACACATCATTGTTACGCATTGTATTCTGCACAGGCATGCGTTGGCAACAAAAACCTTGCCTCCCAAACTGGCAGAAGTATTACAAATTGTAGTGGAATGCGTGAACTATGTGCGAACTAGTGCTCTGCGGCATTGCATCTTCAGTGAGCTGTGTAAAGAAATGGGCTCTGAATTCGAGGTACTTCTGTACCATTCTAACGTTCGGTGGTTGTCCCGGGGACAGGTGCTGAATCGTGTTTTTGCCATGCGTGTGGAATTAGCCCTGTTTTTGCAAGAGCACCAACATTGCCATGCAGATTGCTTCAAAAATTCTGAGTTCATTCTCATTTTAGCGTACATGGCCGATATCTTCGCAGCTCTCAATCATCTCAATCAAAAGATGCAGGGCGGTGGAGTCAACATCATCGAAGCAAAGGAAAACCTGAAGGCTTTTCAAAAAAGGCTACCGTTATGGAAACGACGAACAGAGAACAATAACTTCGCAAACTTTCCCCTGCTGGACGACTGTGTAAGTAAGATCGAAGATGTATCTGGAATCGGAGACATTTCTGTACCCGCGGAACTGAAGCAAGCAATTGCCACGCACTTAGATTTTGATGATTTTGTTCTTTGAACACAGTGATGTTGATGCATGTTGGTTCATTTTGTGCACCAGTCAAATATATACCTGTTTTGAATTTGAAAAAATCATTTTATTTTTCCAATTAAGAAGGGTTCGGTGAATGCGCATATGAAACTGGTGGGGTTCAGTACCTCCAACAAGGTTAAGAACCACTGCATTAGACTGCTGAACAATTCATAAAAATCGCCACCGAACAATTTACATTGAACCCCCCCTTCTTGTTTACTGCTGCTACTCGCTGGTTGTTTGTTACCTATGCATAGTCACCTCGCCCCCACTTACATGTACAGATTACCTCAACTAGCCTGTACCCCTGCATACTGACTCCGTACCGGTGCCCCCTGTATATAGCCTCGTTATTGTTATTAATTTTGTGTTACTTTTTATTTTAGCCTACTTGGTTAACATTTTCTTATTCTTGAACTGCACTGTTGGTTAAGGGCTTGTAAGTAAGCATTTCATGGTAAAGTCTACACTTGTTGTATTGGGTGCAAGTGGCAAATAAAGTTTGATTTGATTTTCCCATTATTCTTTTCAAAATTCTTCAAGCCCTGTTAAAATGTTGTGGCTCATGGCTAGACAGCAATTTTCAAGTCTTACCATAGATTTTCAATCAGATGTAAGTCAAAACTGTAACTTTGCCACTCAGGAGGGGGCAGGATTGATGAGTGGTTGACACTGCCAAAACACATGCTCACACACACACACACACACACACACACACACACACACACACACACACACACACGTGATATAATGAAATGTGCCTTAATAATAACAATATAATAATACAGCATTAAGATGTGTACCAATAAGCTCTTCAGTTATCTTAATGTGAAAAATACCATCTGTGTGCTCTAGTGATGTCTGTTTGATCTGACTGGTTATACCTAGGAATTCCTATAAGGGCGCTTCCCACCTCACTCATTACAAGTGACTTGAAGCCGAAGTTAAATCTCTGTGTGATTTATTTCTATATTTCCCCCTTGCAGGGGTATAACACACACACACACACAAACACAGGAGCGAGAGACAAGGAGAGAAGATGATAGGAGAGAGAGAGATATGAGACCCTATGTCTTATCTTCAGCTCAAGGCCCAAAGGCTCCTCAGTACCGATGGTGTTGTCATATCTATAAATCCCTCCATAACTCACTGTGTGTGAATGAATAGTTACCCATCCCTCTATACAGCTATGTGTGGGTGTTTAAGTGCGCTGGGTAAACGTTTGAGGGACAAGGGGAGTGTGTTAAAATAAGGTGTGTATATGCCTGTGTGAATGGGTTAGCATAGCTGTAAAATGCCTAGATTAGTGTGCAGTGGATGGCCTTATTTATGTGTCTCTCCTTCAGCAACATACGGGGGGGGGGGGGGGGTCTGTGGAGAGATGATGTACACCACACCAGCCTCTGTTCCTACTCAACATTCATCAGACTACACAGTGCAGCCGCACCACATGTCACTTAGCTTTATAGAGCCGCCTGACAACACATACATGTGCAGACTCTCAAGCACGCACACAAATGCAGATACACACATGCATAGACTCGCATGCATAAAGCACACACATACTAAGAAAACCAGTGTGTGCATGCGTGCGTATGTGTGTGTGTGTGCGCGTGTTACTGTGTGTATCAAACACGTGAATTTTGTGAGGGTATCAAGCACATTGCCGGTATGGCTATGTACAGTAGATGCAGTGTACGTTATGTTGTTGTGTCTTTGGCTATGCCGGATTAAGTGATATGACATGCTATTCTATAAAATATTTTTTCTCTAAAATATTTTTTCCATAATTAATATTACCTGATTGAGCTAATCATGTAAATGTAATTAACTAGAGAGTCGGGGCACCACGAAATAATATTTATAGAGCTGCTATCTTCCGAATAAACTCTTAAAGACCTAGTAATATTTTACATCAATAGCAGTCAATATTAATCGTCACCTTAATTCAGTCTCATCTGAAAGTTGTAAATTCTTCACGAACCCTGGCTAACAAGTTGAATCAGCAATACAAAATTGGGTTCAATTATTTATTTACTAAATACCTAACTAATCACACAGAATTACACATACACATAATTAATCATAACTTGATTACAAATTACGTCATAAAGGAAAACGTCCCTAGCGGGCGGAACAGATATGACAGCTTGTTACATAAAAGAAAAGGGTCTGGGTTTGAGTGAAAGAGCGGGAAGACTGAGGAACAAAGGGAGAAGCTGTGCTATCGTAAATACAGTATCTTATGCATTCTAAATTACCGCCCATTTGGAAAAGGAAAATGCAATAAATATTTACTCTGAGCTGCGCTTCGGTAGGTTGGTGGTAGATGGAAGGCCGTGTTGCCAAACCGAGTCCTTTGTCCTTTGAAGAATGTCTCTGGTGGACAATTGGATACGTTGTAGTAACGTCGTTGTGTGATAGACGGGATACTCTGTCTGTTCCTTCCTAACCCTCGTTTGCAGCTGCTGTTGCTAACTCAATGGCTAGGAGGTATCACTTCTGTAGTGAATAAGAGTTCAAAGTTCATACCATTCGCAACCAGTGGCGGGCCACTGATTGAGCAGAGCCCTAACCTTATGAAAACCCAATTCTCACATTTTAGAAGCTAAAATCACATTTCATCCCATCACAAATAATTTCATATTCAAACATTTAAATTGAACAACAATTCCATGTGAATCCGATAACTCTGATGTGTAGACTTTCCATTGTAGAGTTTATGTCATCTTATCATTGATGAGAATGTCTCAGATGACAACCAAACTGACATCATATTCATTAAGTACCACTGCATATGTTCAATTGGTCGGATTACCAGAATATAGTTAATTTTCCCCCACCTTCTGATGTTCCCAGAATCTCTATGTTAACCAAGGGGTTTGCAAATGTAACATCAGTAGGGTAGAGAGAGGAAAAAGGGGGGAGAGGTATTTATGACTTCATAAACCTACCCCCAGGCCAACGTCATGACAATGTTAAGGAGTTAACAAGAAAATATTCCCTCTCGAGAAAAAAAAGATGCTACCTCCCTTCACACTATTGCAGTAAAAACAACAATACCTTAATTAAAAACAAAGTTTGAACAAAATCAAGTTTATCAACTGTAAAGTAGCACGACTGATTGTATATTGTCCTCTCCACCGGTGCAATAACACAGGATGCGGGATACGACATGCCCTCCGCCGTCATCTTCATTACACAGAGTAAAGGGATGAAACGTCCTGATGCATAAACCTGCACCGTGCTGCCACTCAGAACGAGCCCCCCGGAGCTATTCACAATGTCAGCTTCTACTCTGATCATTATCCCCCCCATCAAAACAGCCCGACAGACAGCCCCGCCCCTCCACCCCAACCAAACCTACCCCACCTCCCAGGTATACTGAGAAACACAATCACTCTCTCTGCTGTCCACCCACACATTAACATACACAAGGCTTTACCTACAGTATTTGCTATGACCCAGTGTTTCCCAACTCCAGTCCTCCAGTACCCTCAACAGCACACATTTGTGTTGTAACCCTAGAGAAGCACACCTGATTCAACTTGTCAACTAATCATCAAGCCCTCGATGAGTTGAATGAAGTGTGCTTGTCTAGGTTTACAACAAAAATATGTACTTTTGGGGGTACTGGAGGACTGGAGATGGGGAACACTGCCATAAGTGATGAGGGTCACAGAGAGTCTGAGTCATCAGTGATGCAAATAGTGTGGATTAAATATTACTAATGTAATGTATGGAGCAATGCTATTGGCTATAATGTATGGGTGGGTGTATGGCAACAATGATATCAGCGACACAACAGTAACCTTGACTTCACATCCCCAACACCTTAGGTATAAGTGTTGATAAACAGTAGTTGAGAACAAACACACAGCTGCTGCTGCACACACACACGCGCACGCACACACCACGTCTCAAACAGCAGAGGGACACAGGTGACTGATTGTGTGTTGCTTTACCTTTCGGAGATGACACAGTGGAATCTGCAGATGAAAGGGAGAGAGAAAAGAGAGGAGTGTGTTAGCGGTTGACAGGCTGTTGTCTCTGAGAACCATCAAATGGCGGAGATGACAGCATCAGTCAGTGATTCGCGTGGAGGGGAACAACGTCGTGGCCCAGGAGGGTAAACAGAAGGGGGCTGTTAGAACACAGTCAGGGGGTCTTTCATCTCAGCCCTCCAACAGCACAACCACTCCACTTCAACACACACACACAGTAGCTGCCTTTCAACCATTCTGAGAGGGAGGGAGGGAAGGATTAAGATGGAGAGAGGGGAAGAGAGATGGAGAAAGAGAAAAGAGAGAAGAAGAGACTGACAGAAGGAGATTCTTTCTGATCTATCCCACCAAGACAAAGAAATTGAGGCCTAGAGAGTGAAGGGCAGAGAATGCATGAAATCCATCATACAAGTTACTGTGAGTGGAGATTTTGAATAAGTAAAGCAATAACATATTGGCTTTGTGAGAACACAATCCACATTCTTTTGTGGATGAAATCATTAACATTTTTTAGTGGGAGGGTTGTAGAGGCACTCTTGTTTTAAGTGTCACGACAACAGGGGGGACATTTACCTTATTGTTCTCATAAAATATTTACCACAACACTGTTTGGAAGCTCCCAAAGTTTAATTTTTATTTAATAGACTTGAAAAGTCATGAGGAATGCGAAAATAAATACGTTCTTCTGTTGCAATCCCGGAAGTCCAAATCCTTAAACGGATTTGTGTACTGGCCGTACGAGCTAGTAGCCCAAACGGCCGCAGACAGGGGAGGCCTGTAATAATTGAATACGGGTGGATTAGGGAGAGAGGTTGGGCTGAAAGGGAGATAATCTGCTGCTTTGCTTAATTGCCAGAAAAATAATAAAAATGGCCTCCATTGTGGCGTCGGTGTAGATCAAAGCAGCGCGGCGTGGGATTGGGTAGAAGTTAACGGCTTGCTGCTTTTTGTTTGGTGAGGTGTTCAGGAGGATTTGGGCCAATATTTCCCAGCTGGTTATTACATGGGTCTGACTGTCTGTTACTGTAGCTTCACAGCAGTGGGATGGCCCTCGCTGGAGAGAAAATCCTCTGCAAACTGGTACAGTTGGTGTTGGCATGTTCTGGTGCCATACCACATCCTATCATGCCAACTCTGCCGTCTCCATTGGAGAAACCGTGTAGCCATGAGTGCAGTTGATAAAAGGTCTACACATCTAGAATGAAACAGTAAGACTTCTATCTGAAGCTTGTTATATCTAGCCAATCCCTCAATGAAAGGGATATGGGAAAACATGGGAAAGAGTCCTAACCTTTCAAACAAATTTTGCCATGCTCAATAATTGAACATGAGACTCTGTTGACGCAGGCCAACAGAGTAAATTCAACCACCTTCAATTACAACTAAAAGAGAGGGAGAGAGCATGCCAGATAGAGAGGTTCTGGCAAGCACACTTTATCAGGGGGCTGTCTACATGCCTGTCTATCTCCCAACCTTCCCAGGCCTTATCTACCATTCCCACAGAGAGAGAGATGGGAGGGAGAAGGAGAGAAAAATAGATCAAATCAAATTTTATTTGTCACATGCGCTGAATACAGTTGTAGACCTTACAGTGAAATGCTTACAAGCCCTTAACCAACAACGCAGAATTAAGAAAAATAACTGTTATTAAATAAAAATAACAAATAGTTAAAGAGCAGCAGTAAAATAACAGTAGAGGCGCTATAAACAGGGGGTACCGATACAGAGTCAATGTGCAGGGGCACAGGTTAGTCGAGGTAATTGAGGTAATATGTAAATGTAAGTTTAAAGTGACTGCTCATAGATAATAAATCATAGATAATAACCAGGGAGTAGCAGCAGTGTAAAAGAGGGGTGGGACACACACACACACACAATGCAAATAGTCTGGGTAGCCATTTGACTAGCTGTTCAGGAGAATTATGGCTTGGGGGTAGAAGCTGTATAGAAGCCTTTTGGACCTAGACTTGGTGCTCCGGTACCACACGGTAGCAGAGAGAACAGTCTATGACTAGGGTGGCAGGAGTCTTTGACAATATTTTAGGGCCTTCCTCTGACAAGGCCTAGTATAGACGTCCTGGATGGTAGGAATCTTAGCCCCAGTGATGTACTGGGCTGTACGCACTACCCTCTGTAGTGCCTTGCGGTCAGAGGCCGAGCAGTTGCCATACCAGCCATTGATGGTGTAGCTGTAGAACCTTTTGATGATACGAGGACCCATGCCAAATCTTTTCAGTCTCCTGAGGGGGAATAGGCGTTTGTCGTGCCCTCTTCACAACTGTCTTGGTGTGTTTGAACCATGATAGTCTGTTGGTGATGTGTACACCAAGGAACTTGAAGCTCTCAACTTGCTCCACTACAGCCCTGTTAATGAGAATGGGGATGTGCACGGTCCTCCTTTTCCTCTAGTCTACAATCATCTCCTTTGTCTTGATAACGTTGAGGGAGAGGTTGTTATCCTGGCACCACACGACCAGGTCTCTGACCACCACCCATAGGCTGTCTTGTTGATGATCAAGCATACCGCTGTTGTGAATCGGCAAACTTAATGATGGTGTTGGAGTTGTGCCTGGCCATGCAGTCGTGGGTGAACAGCGAGTACAGGAGGGGACTGAACATGCACCCCTGAGGGACCCCGTGTTGAGGATCAGCGTGGCAGATGTGTTGTTACAAACCCTTACCACCTGGGAGTGGCCCATCAGGAAGCCCAGGATCCAGTTGCAGAAGGAGATGTTTAGTCCCAGGGTCCTTAGCTTATTGATGAGCTTTGAGGGCACTATGGTGTTGAACGCTGAGCTGTAGTCAATGAATAGCATTCTCAGGTAGGTGTTCCTTTTGTCCAGGTGGGAAAGTGCAGTGTGGAGTGCAATAGAGATTGTGTCATCTGTGGATCTGTTGGGGCGGTATGCAAATTGGAGTGGGTCTAGGGTTTCTGGGATAATGGTGTTGATGTGAGCCATGACCAGCCTTTTTAAGCACTTCATGGATACAGATGTGGTGGTCTGGTGGTCTGCTTGAAACATGTTGGTATTACAGACTCGGACAGGAAGAGGTTGAAAATGTCAGTGAAGACACTGCCAGTTGGTCAGCGCATGCTCGGAGTACACGTCCTGGTAATCCGTCTGGCCCTGCGGCCTTGTGAATGTTGACCTGTTAAAAGGTCTTACTCACATTGGCTATGGAGATAGTAGTCACACAGTCGTCCAGAACAGCTGATGCTCTCATGCATGCTTCAGTGTTGCTTGCCTCGAAGCGAGCATAGAAGTAATTTAGCTTTTCTGGTAGGCTCATGTCACTTGGCAGCTCACGGCTGTGTTTTCCTTTGTAGTCTGTTATAGCTAACAAGCTATACACATCCGACAAGCGTCGGAGCGATGTAGTGCGATTCAATTTTAGTCCAGTATTGACACCCTGCCCGTTTCATTGTTCGTCTGAGGGGATTTCTTATAAGTGTCCGGGTTAGAGTCCGCCTCCTTGAAAGCGGCAGCTCTACCCTTTAGCTCACTGCAGATGTTACCTGTAATCCATGGCTTCTGGTTGGGGTATGTACATATGGTCACTGTGGGGACAACATCATTGAAGCATTTATTGTTGAAGCCAGTGACTGATGTGGTGTACTCTTCAATGCCATCAGAATAATCCCGGAACAAATTCCAGTCTGTGCTAGCAAAACAGTCCTGTAGCTTAGCATCTGCGTCATCTGACCACTTCTGACCAAGTCACTGGTGCTAACCTGTTTTAGTGTTTGCTTGTAAGCAGAAATTAGGAGGATAGAATTATGGTCAGATTTGCCAAATGGAGGGTGAGCTTTGTACGCGTGTCTGTGTGGAGTAAAGGTGGTCTAGAGTTTTTACTTCCTCTAGTTGCACATTTAACATTAGCGTTTTCCTGTTTGCTTATGGCCTTGAGTGCAATTCAAAAGTTTGTAGTCACTTAGAAATGTCCTTGTTTTTGAAAAAAAGCAAATTTTTTGTCCATTAAAATAACAGCAAATTGATACAAAATACAGTGTAGACATTGTTAATGTTTTAAATGGCTATTGTAGCTGGAAATGGCAGATTTTTTTATGGAATATCTACATAGGTGTACAGAGGCCCATTATCAGCAACCATCACTCCTGTGTTCCAATGGCATGTTGTGTTAGCTAATCCAAGTTTCTAATTGATCATTAGAAAACCCTTTTGCAATTATGTTAGCACAGCTAAAAACTGTTGTGCTGATTTAAGAAGCAATAAAACTGGCCTTCTTTAGACTAGTTGAGTATCTGGAGCATCAGCATTTGTAGGTTCGATTATAGGATCAAAATGGCCAGAAACAAAATACTTTCTTCTGAAACTCGTCAGTCTATTCTTTTTCTGAGAAATTAAGGTTATTCCATGTGAGAAATTGCCAAGAAACTGAAAATATCGAACAACGCTGTGTACTACTCCCTTCACAGAACAGCGCAAACTGGCTCTAACCAGAATAGAAAGAGGAGTCAACAGTGAAGAGGTGACTCCGGGATGCTGGCCTTCTAGGCATAGTTGCAAAAAAAGCCATATATCAGACTGGCCAATAAAATTAGAAGATTAAGACGGGCCAAAGAACACAGACACTGGACAGAGGAAGATTGCAAAAAAGTGTTATGGACAGACAAATCTAAGTTTGAGGTGTTCGCATCACAAAGAAGAACATTCTTGAGACGCAGACAGAAAAAATGAAAATATACTGGAGGCGTGCTTGACACAATCTGTCAACTATGGTGGAGGCAATGTGATGGTCTGGCGGTGCTTTGGTGGTGGTAATGTGATGGTCTGGCGGTGCTTTGGTGGTGGTAATGTGATGGTCTGGCGGTGCTTTGGTGGTGGTAATGTGATGGTCTGGCGGTGCTTTGGTGGTGGTAATGTGATGGTCTGGCGATGCTTTGGTGGTGGTAATGTGATGGTCTGGCGGTGCTTTGGTGGTGGTAGTGTGATGGTCTGGCGGTGCTTTGGTGGTGGTAATGTGATGGTCTGGCGGTGCTTTGGTGGTGGTAATGTGATGGTCTGGTGGTGCTTTGGTGGTGGTAATGTGATGGTCTGGCGGTGCTTTGGTGGTGGTAATGTGATGGTCTGGCGATGCTTTGGTGGTGGTAATGTGATGGTCTGGCGATGCTTTGGTGGTGGTAATGTGATGGTCTGGCGGTGCTTTGGTGGTGGTAATTTGATGGTCTGGCGGTGCTTTGGTGGTGGTAATGTGATGGTCTGGCGGTGCTTTGGTGGTGGTAATGTGATGGTCTGGCGGTGCTTTGGTGGTGGTAATGTGATGGTCTGGCGGTGCTTTGGTGGTGGTAATGTGATGGTCTGGCGGTGCTTTGGTGGTGGTAATGTGATGGTCTGGTGGTGCTTTGGTGGTGGTAATGTGGGAGATTTGAACAGGGTAAAAGGGATCTTGAAGAAGGAAGGCTATCACTCCATTTTGCAACAATATGCCATACCTTGTGGACTGCACTTAATTAGAGCCAATTTCCTCCTACAGCAGAACAATGGCCAATAGCACAGCTCCAAACTATGCAAGAACTATTTATGGAAGAAGCAGTTAGCTGGTATTCTGTCTACAATGGAGTGGCCAGCACAGTCACCGGATCTCAACCCTATTGAGCTGTTGTGGGAGCAGCTTGACCGTATGGTATGTAAGAAGTGCCCATCAAGCCAATCCAACTTGTGGGATGTGCTTCAAGAAGCATGGGGTGAAATAATTTCAGATTACCTCAACAAAATGACAACTAGAACGCCAAAGGTCTACAAGGCTGTGATTGCCGCAAATGGAGGATTATTTGATGAAAGCAAAGTTTGAAGGACACAATTATTATTTCAATAAAAATCATTATTTATAACCTTGTCAACATCGTGACTATTTTTCCTATTCATTTTCCAACTGATGTATATTTTCATGGAAAACAAAGAAATGTCTAAGTAACCCCAAACTTTTTAACGGTAGTGTATATATATACTGTATATATAAATATATATAAATATATATATATATATACAGTTGAAGTCGGAAGTTTACAGACACACAGGTTAAAGTCATTAAAACTTGTTTTTCAACCACTCCACCAATTTCTTGAACTATAGTTTTGGCAAGTCGGTTAGGACATCTACTTTGTGCATGACACAAGTACTTTTTCCAACAATTGTTTACAGACAGATTTCCTCCTCTTTGTCCCAAGAGGAGGTGTAATATGGATCGGACCAAGATGCGGCGTGGTAAGTATTCATGATGTTTAATTTTAAAGATAAACTGAACACTAAAATACAAAAACAAAAATCGTAACGTGAATAACCAACTCACGCCCTGACCATACTAAATAATGACAAAACAAAGGAAATAAAGGTCAGAACGTGACATTATTTCACTTATAATTCACTGTATCACAATTGCAGTGGGTCAGAAGTTTACATACACTAAGTTGACTGTGCCTTTAAACAGCTTGGAAAATTCCAGAAAATGATGTCATGGCTTTAGAAGCTTCTGATAGGCTAATTGACATAATTTGAGTCAATTGGAGGTGTACCTGTGGATGTATTTCAAGGCCTACCTTCAAACACAGTGCCTCTTTGCTTGACATCATGGGAAAATCAAAAGAAATCCGCCAAGACGTCAGAAAGAATATTGTAGACCTCCACAAGTCTGGTGCATCCTTGGGAGCAATTTCCAAACTCCTGAAAGTACCATGCCCATGTACCATGTTCATCTGTACAAACAATAGTACGCAAGTATAAACACCATGGGACCACGCAGCCGTCATACCGCTCAGGAAGGAGACGCGTTCTATCTCCTAAAGATGAACATACTTTAATGCGAAAGGTGCAAATCAATCCCAGAACAGGACAGAACAGGACTAGTGCACTTCACAAAATAGATGGCATCATGAGGTAGGAAAATTATGTGGATATATTGAAGCAACATCTCAAGACATCAGTCAGGAAGTTAAAGCTTGGTCGCAAATGGGTCTTCCAAATGGACAATGACCCCAAGCATACTTCCAAAGTTGTGGCAAAATGGCTTAAGGACAACAAAGTCAAGGTATTGGAGTGGCCATCACAAAGCCCTGACCTCAATCCCATAGAAAATGTGTGGGCAGAACTGAAAAAGTGTATGTGAGCAAGGAGGTCTACAAACCTGACTCAGTTACATCAGCTCTGTCAGGAGGAATGGGCCAAAATTCACCCAACTTATTGTGGGAAGCTTGTGGAAGGCTACCCAAAACATTTGACCCAAGTTATACAATTTAAAGGCAATGCTACCAAATACTAATTGAGTGTATGTAAACTTCTGACCCACTGGGAATGTGATGAAAGAAATAAAAGCTGAAATAAATAATTCGCTCTCCTATTATTTTGACATTTCACATTCTTAAAATAAAGTGGTGATCCTAACTGACCTAAGAAGGGGAATTTTTAAATGTCAGGAATTGTGAAAAACTGAAGTTAAATGTATTTGGCTAAGGTGTATATGAACTTCCGACTTCCGAAGCTTCCTGACGAAAGAAATAGTGCTGTAATGATAGTTTGCTTTACCAGCAGCAGCTGACAATGATAGATGACAAACACTTTTTCCTTCTTAACACACGTCAATACGTTGCATAATAAAGCCCTTTGATGGCATCCTGTATACAGATTGATATTAGGCTATTTGAAAGGTAAAGCTCTTTTTCCCCTCAGACCATCGATTGGCTGGTTTCTTGCCTGTGTCGCCGGTGGCTTAAATTGATTTGGAGGCTAAATTACAGTGAATATGTGAGTGGCATTTTGACGCCTACTACTAGCCTCCTGTGGAAGGGTATTATGCAAATAAGGCTATTTGTCAATACAGTGATCCCAGTCTATCCTACTCTGCAGCAGGTTTATGCAAGCTCAGGTAATGCCAGGCCTGATATGGATTGCATTCATGGGGACACCAAATGCAGTGGTGAAACAAAGGACTAAGTTGTAATTCTCAATATATTTTTTCCCCTTTCCCTGTTTGTCTTTCGTTCTCCTTTTTTCTCAGAGAGGATAGACACAGAAATAGTATGAACGTTTATGAAGGTTCAATGTTTTGTTTCTTGTCTTTTGGGTACTATAATGGCAAGATATACGACACAGGATGATGGTCTAACATTGTGCTTGACCTAAAAAGCTAATCAGGCATTGACAGGAACACTTGTGTTGACATTTAGAACACTGATCAGCCATTCAGATCTAGGGATTTATATGCATCTAGAAATCTATGCATTTTAATGAGCATATTACTTATGAACAACTACAAAATAATTAAAATAAATAACATAATTGAGTAATATTCATTGTCAACTAGGATTGCAACTCAGTCATGGCCTATATCGGCTTGCCTTACTGTATGCAGTAGGTTTACTCAAGGCTATTGTTGAAATGGTTATTGTTCATGAATGTGAGATTAGATTCAAGTGTAGTAAAAGTGGCCTCACAAATATCTCTTCTCTGAGTCGTTCCGAAACTCATAGAGCAAAACCATGAAGTCTGAATAATAATGTTTCAAACCCCTTTCAAGAGAAGCACACTCTCTCTCTCTCTGGAATGCAATATGGAGATGTAGCTGGAATGTATCAAATTGAAGTAGTGAGAGAAAAATAAGACTGTGGACACACCTGAGAACGAATCTCTCCCAGGACTAACACCAGTCAGCCGCATTGGAGCGCTGGGTTGTTGTGTTTTCAAGGGTTGCTGGAGGAGTGTAAAAGAGTCAGACTGTCCAGAAGTGAGAAGTTCTATCTCTCCTTGTTATGAGAGTGAGAGCGCACTGCAGACATCATTTTATGGGCATACATCACCAAAGGGGACAGAAGACTCAAAATAGCCTTTCACTGCTGAGGGTGTGAATCTCTTTCTCTCCCTCCTACTCTTCGCCCTCTCTCGTCTTCCCTGCATCTCTTTTCTCCCTGTCATCCCCTCTCTGGGTAATTTATCTTTCTTCTCCTCTCTGAATTCTCCTCTTCCCTCTTTTCCTTCTCATGTCCCCTTGCTCCCTTCTCTCTAGCTCCCCTCTTCTCTTTCTACCCTTGTGCCCACTCCCCTCCTTTCTGCTCCCTCCATTCCCCTCTCCTGTCTTTGACTCCCAGAAGCACTTAATGAGAGGGCAGCTGGGTCTTCCTGGGGCTTCACACGATACACACAGCAGGAGCACACAGCTGGGCAGCAGCAGCTAGCGTGCAGCTGGAAGTGTGTTGGTGTTTGTCTCTGTGTGTCTGTGTGTGTGTGTGTGTGTGTGTGTATGTGCATGCATGTGTTTGTTGATGCATGTGTGTGTGTCCAGAGGACAGCGTGTGGTCAATGCAGCTGGTTCTATCTGAAGCAGCCCAGCCCCATGCTGTTGATAGTGGGGAAACGTGAGATGCAGCTGGTTCTATCTGAAGCAGCCCAGCCCCATGCTGTTGATAGTGGGGAAACGTGAGATGCAGCTAGTTCTATCTGAAGCAGCCCATCCCCATGCTGTTGAAAGTGGGGAAACGTGAGATGCAGCTGGTTCTATCTGAAGCAGCCCAGCCCCATGCTGTTGATAGTGGGGAAACGTGAGATGCAGCTGGTTCTATCTGAAGCAGCCCAGCCCCATGCTGTTGATAGTGGGGAAACGTGAGATGCAGCTGGTGCAACCAGTTCCATGTGTTTTGATTATAATATAGTGCTGCTAGTTGCTACCACACTGAAACAAGGGCAAGTTTCTCCTTTGCAGCCCTGACTATTGAAAAGTGCTGCTTTTTAATGGTGGTATGTTTATAGCATTTCGTTACTGTGTGTGTGTGTGTGCGTGCCTTTGCATTGGTGTGCATTTGTGCATACATGTGTGTGTGAGGGGGTCATTCTCCCCCCAGGCAGGGCAGAGTGCCCGTGGCCATACGACCTGACTGCCCAGCCTCTAATATCTGATCAAGGACCATCTGCTGTTGGTGCGAGTCCCCCTATACATCCTGATACAGTGTAATTGAATTAGAGTGCATTGGAAAGCTGTCTCCTATTGACCTCTTTATGTTACGGACTTATAAGAGGTTGCCCTGGGAATAACTTAAAGACAGAAATTGGTTTTGATTTTATACTCATCATGAACTGAGGAATCTTCACAGCTAATCACCACTTCATCCAGACAAATGAAAACCATATCGGGGAAGACAAAGCGTGTTTGTGTGTGTGTCAGGGGCATGTACAGGACTGCGGACATAAGGAAACGCAGCTGTCCTCAGATAATTAAGCATCATTGATATATTGAAGCTTAATGTAATTAGGATCAATTCCTACACTGCGGTTTGTGTTGCTAAATCACCCTCGTTCTACCTGAGTGAACTTGGCCATGTTGATACAATATTACTGGCAGTTATGAACACACAGTAAGCCACATGACCCCGGTCACACTTGACCTCTGACCTGAAAGTGAATGAATCCGATAGGGTTGAGTGATGGTGTCGTTGCTTCTCATGACCATGGCTAGTCCTATAAGACCCTACAAAGCCATACGATAAGCCTGTTTAGCCAGGTTTCCGCTGGGGGAAGATCCCACCGCCTCACTCAGGGGTTCTAGTTCATTCCTGAGCCTTCTGGATTGAGATCTTGGGATGTCACATCCATGCTAATCACATCTTTGCTAATGAAGGCCAAAAATGTGCCTTGTGTGTTGTAGCTAGTCTCTGGGGTGAAAGACCACTGGCTGGGTGTGTCAATGCACTCTGGTGGGAGGATTGTTTCAACAGACAGACTGTATGTCCCCCAGCCTCATGGCAATTACTGTTGGTATCAAGACAGGTCCTCTTTACCTTTTGCTTCTATTTTTACATGTTTATTCATTAGCTCAGGTACATGCTTGCTGAGGCAGATTTCTACTCCATGTCAATGCTTCTTATGACAATAACAGGACATTTGACCACGTGTTTTCCCACTCTCTCTTTTTATTCTCCATTTCATGTAGTTATTTTCACAAAGGTAGCGTGTGTCTTCTCTCTGTGTCTCTGGATGAGTTAGGCACGGTAGCTAGTGTGCTTGTTAAGACAAGAGGGAGAGGCTGCTGATGTTGGGTCATGATCCCACCCAATGCATGTTGCTCTTTCCCCCCTTGTCTGCTGAGAAAGGTCAGCACTGCTGTTATTCTCCACTGACAGAGAGCAGGCTGCAGGCAGCCCACGCAAACAGGAAGATGTCACCTTTTACAGGAAGCTCTAAATTACAGCGCTGATGAGAGTTCACCGCCACAGAGTCGATGGTCCTCGGGTAGAGACTGCTTCAGCAGCTTCCACATTCATTATTTTCCCTCAGTCTTTGGTGGATTGGAGTGTGTCAAGAGTAGTGGATGCTATTTGCAGTGTGTTTGCTCTTTGAAAGCACACACAGAGAATGGAGGTAATCTGGTGCGTTTGAGAGTGAGGTGTTCATGGCTGTCGGGCTGTACTGTCGTTAGCAGAGGCAGGGGTGCTGTAATTATCATCCTTTTATTGTTTAATGATTTTTTATTTTTAATATACTTTTTTATATAGCCACTCTATTGTCTAACAAAGCAGCAACACATCAGTGCTCATGTATAAAATACAAGTATAACCAACTGTCTCCCTTGGAAACGCTAAAGGAACAATCCAATTTGCCTCTAAGCATCACATACAAAATGAAGCAAGTGGCTGTTAGTAACAGATGTCTTTTTTGTATCACATTTGTTTTTTTCCCTCTCCCCCTAAAACCTACAATGATCCATTATTCAAAAAGCTAAATGCTTTAAAAGCCTCTGCCTTCCCTCTTTCTAAGAAAGGAAGAGAACAGGAGAGTAGAAAGCATAGTAGCGTAGTAATTAGCAATAAGTTATGCAGCTGTGTATTCTGTGCTCCACTCTTTACGTACGGCACAGCGCAGGGTAGAGAGGAGAGAGCAGCAATCTCTCTCATTATGTACTAATGACTTGTCTATTAATGAAAATGGAAAACATTTTGCTAGCGCCACAGGTTCAGCTGGATTAATTATTACTTTGGAGGAGGAATGAAAACACAAAGTGCTGCAACGCTAAATGAGGTGCTTTACGCACTAGGTAACTGTTCTGTTCTCACAGGTGGCATTGAACCCTCTTGAGAAAGCAAAGACTAAATTTGGCAAGCCAGTAAGCTAATAATCATACAATATGGCAACTACAGTACACAATATAGAAACTACAGTACCTCAAAATGCACTCTCTCTCTCTCTCACACACACACACACACACACACACACACACACACACACACACACACACAAACTCACTCCCCCTGTCAGCTGAACACACTTTACTGCAGTGACAATTGTGGCGTTTAGGTGTAGGGCCTGAGATTCAGCCTGCGCCCGGTGCACTGAAATAAAAACCAATTCCAAACTAATTGCAGTGCGCCCACTGAACATCTCTCCATTCTCACCCACAGCCCAGGCTGTAAATATCGATAGCAATGTATCACTGGCCACAGTCAATAGTAATACAAATATACCAAATCCAATAGCTTCAACACAATTCAAGTTGTCTGGTTCTAGGAGGTGAAGATTTAGAGCTGCGGGATGCCACATTATATGTTGGACACGGTAGGCTGATTGAGAGAGAGACTTGTCTTTCTTTAATTAAACATTCTCATTTCATTAAAAACTCACCCCCCCCCCCCTAAAAATAAAACAACAAAATATGTCCTATACTGCATACATGTACCATACTCACCTTTCCCTCTACCACACGATACAAAACACCACCCATCACAATAACCAAAACACCTTACCACTTCCACAACCGTATATCCAATACATCTTCCCCAGCTATACAGACAGCCCCCCAACACACCATATCTCCTGAAACATCTCCACACTTTTAATCATTCTACAGAACTCAACCCTAAGGCGCGCAGAGACCATCCCATTAAATAATAGTAAAGGGTCTGTTATCCCCCCACCTTTGACCTTGTTCCTCCTTGTTAGCCAAATAGCCAACTTCGCCTGAGCAAACAGAAAACTCAACAAAAGACATTTGGCCTTCTCCTTAATCGGATACCTGTACCCCATTATAAACATCCCAACAGTAAAAACCACCCCCAACCTCTCACACAGACATTCCAACAGAGACATTAAAGGCATTAACCTGGTGCACACAGAAAACACATGAATCACAGTTTCTTTCATAATACAGAAAGGACACCACTGCCCGATTCCCGGTTCAACCCATACCAACCAGCTGTTAGTGGCCAGGGCTCCATGAAGAACCCTCCACTGGAGGTCCCCTGACCTCTTTGGTACTGGGGGTTTGTAAAGCCCCCTCCATCTAAAACCCACCATACTCTACGCCCCACATGCCCCCTGCCACTGATGTGCCTTCACTCCTGTTAGGCTCCTAATGTTCCTTACCTTAACTCAGAGGTTGTAGAGGGCTTTACCTCTATCAGTTGCCTCTGCAGGGTGGCCGACTGAACCGATCTCAAAGGGATGGCTGGGTTGTGGAAGATAGGCTCCTCCCACACCCACAGCCCAGGCTCCACACCCACTTCTCGTATGGGCCTTAGCAGCTGCCAGGCACTCAGCACTGCAGAGTAAAAATCTGAGAGACCTGCTGTACTCAGCCTCTCCAGCTTCATGAGGAACAGCTGCCGGTCCAACCCTAATCCGCCAGCTCTCCTCAGCAGTGCGCATGCTGGCTCCCTCCAGCCAACATCAGTATGGTACAGCAGTCTCTGCACTGCCTTCAGTCTGAAAGCAGCCATCCTGCTCTCCAGTTCCACCAGGCCCTGTCCTCCTTCGTGGACGATCATGTACAACACTGCTGCCTTCAGCCAGTGATGGCCCGACCAGAAAAGGTCTACCAGCTTGCGTTGCAGGTCTGCGAGCACCGCAGGTGACCAGGTCTGCGAGCAGAGCGGAGGGGTTGAGGACAGCCAGTTTATGCCACAGGGAAGATGCCACAAGGTTGTTGATTATCAGCACCCTCCCTCTATATGAGACTTGGGACAGGAGCCACCTCCACCTGGCCAGTCTTGACACCTCTCCGAGCCCAGGTACGCCCTCCACAACCCTACTGCAAACCCGATAGAAGAAGAGGAGGGGCCCTATCCCCCCATGCCCCACATAACAGAGCTTTGATCTTGCTCCAGTTTACCTTAGCTGAGGAATCTACGTCGTACACCTTCAGACTGGTCTCTAATGCCTGCATATCCTGACCATCACAGAAACATCATCTGCATATGCTGACACTGCTAAGCCTGTCACCACACCCATGCCAGCACACACCCTGTAGTCTCCTGTGTAGCAGGCCCAAAAAAGGCTTAATGGCTAGTGTGTATAACTGCCCAGATAGAGGGCATCCTTGTCTAATGCCCCGTCACACCCAGACTGGCCTACTGAGCTCCCCTCCCACCTTGACCATACATGACGCCACAGCATACAACAGCTTCACACAGGTCAAAAAACTCTCCCCAAACCCAAACATCACATTAAACAGATACTCATGGTCCACTCTATCAAAATACATGGTCCACTCTTGATCTAAAGAGACCAGTTCAAAGTTCACATTAGAACCTCTCGACAAGTCCAACATGTCCCTGACTAAGAACAACTTATCCGTGATTGAGCGTTCCGGTACACAATAAGTTTGGGCCTTATGTACTATCGAGTCCAGATGGGACTTCAGTCGGTTAGAGATGACCTTGGCAAATATCTTGTAGTCCGTACAGAGTAATGCCACAGGCCTCCAGTTCTTAAGTTCACACAAGTCCCCTTTTTTGAGCAGGAGAGTCAGAGCCGCCCGATGACAGCTGATCGGCAACTCTCCTACCCCGACGCATTCACGCAACACACATAAGAAGTCCAATCCAATTATTCCCCAGAATTTTTTATAAAACTCCACTGGGAGTCCATCGACATCTAGGTTACGGCCTCTGCCAGTTCATGGGACAACAGAGGAATGTCCATTTCATTCCTCTGTGCTAGAGAGAGCTTAGGGAGTCCTGCGAACAAGACCTGAGCACAAATAGGATCACACATTTCTGCCCAATACAACTCAGTATAAAACTCCACAGTTTGCTCCCGCATCTCTCCCACCACAGAGGTCACCCGCCCATCAGACAGCCGTAGAAAATGCTTACCCTTGGCTTCACCGTTCTGTCTTTTCAAACCAAAGAAGAAGGAGCTGGGAGCATCCATCTCCTTGAGCATGGAGAACCTAGCTCTTACAAGTGCTCCCTTTGCTTTAACCTGGAAAAAACTGCCCAGGTCCCTACGTAATTCAGCTAAATTAGACTGGGGGCCTACATTGCATTGCCCCACCATCTCACTAATACTACGCTCTAGTTCCCCCAATACTCTCCTAGCCTCTGAGGATGAGAGAGCTGTATACTGTTGACAGAAAAGCCAAATTTGGACTTTCCCCACATCCCACCATTGACTCAGCGACTCATACTCCTCTCTTCACTGCGCCCACCGTTCCCAAAAGTTCTGGAAACCTGAGCAAAAAGTATAATCTTGTAAGAGCTTAACATTAAACTTCCAGTAGGATGCCTGCCGGGGCCCTGGTGAAATAGACAGCCAAGCCATGGTTATGTGGTGATGCGAAAACCCCACTGGTAGAATGGTAGCACCCAACAGCCTATTGCTCTGATTTCTGGACATGTAAAACCGATCAAGTCGGTCTGCACTCACCCTAGCCCCAAAAACCTTCACCCATGTATACTGTCTCGTGTTAGGATGTTTAGTTCTCCAAACTTCCACTCTGGTCGAACGGATTAATGATGTCCCTTAACCCTCCGACTGACACTGAATGAGGCTCTTCATTGTACAGTTCCAGTCCCCTCCGACCCCCAGCGTCTCCTCAGGCGCTACCTGTGAGAGCTCCTGTCTAAGACACCCAAATAGAACCCCACTCGCTCTCGCTGTGTTAGGCACATACACATTTATAAAAACAAAACCCATGTTGTTGATTTCTGCTTTTACAACAAGCAGCCTACCCCTACACACCTTCGAGGAGCAAAGTTTTACAGACAGACCCGGTACAAAGAGCTCCCAATCGACATCATTCAACTCATCACTATGCGTCTCCTGCAGAAACAACACCTGTACTTTTTTTGTTTTACATATTCACCCAGCACACTCCTCTTTCCCGCATCTCTGGCGCCATTTATATTAAGCAAGCCTACCCGAAGTCTCCATAAGAAGTGCGAGAAAAGCCAGCAAAGAAAGAGACCAATAGCAAAGCTCAAAAAGCCCCAGTGTTAGAAAGAAATTATACATCTAAACAGTGTCTGAAGGTCGACCTTTACGCACTGTTGTGACCCACTTCCTCAACCTAAATTGTTTCCTGGGTGAGAGGACACCATGCCCCTCATTTTTCAGAGCATGTTGTACTGATTTTACAAACTTTCTCGGATCAAAAAAAAAAGCCTCAAGATGAACTTTTTTCCCCTTGGTCTCATTCAGGAACCTTGTCAGTTCTCTCAAAGTGTACTTTGACCCCTCTGCCTGACTGGCTGTCAGCACCGGACCCATTGAAGAAGAGTCTGAAAAAAATAACTCCTCATCCTCTTCCTTAGACTCACTTTCCTCCTCATCACTATCTCCCATCCTGACCACCTGCCCTTCCTCTCTGGTCAGGGCCTCCACTCCCACAGCACCAGGCAAAGGTTCCATTATACCCCACTATACTCTTCTCATCCACTAGCATAACCTGACTAGATCCAGCATCATCTACACCACCCTCCATAGCATGACTAGACCCAGTCTCATCTACACCACCCTTCATAGCATGACTAGACCCAGTCTCATCTACACCACCATCCATAGCATGACTAGACCCAGTCTCATCTACACCACCCTCCATAGCATGACTAGACCCAGTCTCATCTACACCACCCTCCATAGCATGACTAGACCCAGTCTCATCTACACCACCCTCCATAGCATGACTAGACCCAGCCTCAGCTACACCACCATGTCTAGCATGACTAGTCCTATCCTCAGCTACCCCACCATCTCTAGCCTAGCTAGGACCAGCCTCATCTACACCACAATCTCTTGCATGACTAGGCCCAGCCTCATCTACACCACCATCCCTGGCATGATCATGCCAAGCCTCTACTGTCTGCATCTCATTACCCCCTGCACGTTGACCTCGATTTCCCCCACTGGTACTTGTGCCCTCACCTTGTCTATGGCCTTTATGTGGGCACACAAAGCTCTTATGCCCCAAATCCCCACACTCAACAAATAGACTATCTGTGCTGGCAAACCCTGCATAGAGCCCCTCCCCATAATGCACATTTAGCTGTTGCTCATTGTTATTCAGAAACATAAACACTTGCCTCCGGAACAAAACAACGTGGTTAACGGCATCTGCCTGAAAAAAACGCTAGCAAACTTACCAAAACAACTCAGCTCTTTTCTGAATTGATCATCCGTAATAAACGGAACCAAATTTACAACTACCACTCTTGTCAAATTGGTAGAGAGAGGTGAAATTGGCACCAACACACCCCTTATAAATATTCCACGAGCAATTAGCCTACCAACCAAATTTGCTCATGAACACAACCATAGCTTTGTTCATTCTAGAAGCAGAATGTATAAGTTCAGCTTCTACCTGTTCACCGACTGCAAGCAAAACCTCCTTCACTTTATCTCCATTCTCAGGAACACACCTGAATCCATGCCGTATCGACAGCATCTCCTCCGCGCTAGACTGAGAAGACATGGTGCACACCACACCTTCCAAACCCCAGGAAAGTTACTCTGTCCTCTTCCACCCTAACTTTGAAAAAACCTGTGGATACCGCTAAAACAAATAGTACATTAACCCTCCACCATAGAAAATACATTTGAAAGAAAATACCAAGAAAATAATCAAGAAAGTTAGTTAGGACAGAGCCCTCCACACCAAACACTCAAACTCCCAAAAACTCCCAGCATGCACTGCAAGGGGGGGGGGGGAGAGAGCATCTTCCAAATAAATAGCTTATAATAAATAAATAGCAGCATAATGGGAGTAATCTAAATACCTCCTGTAACATGTCCTTTCTAATGTGGCCAGGGCTATTCTAATGGTGTCCTGATAGTCTAATGTTCCTCTCCTTGGAGAGGTCAGAAAGAGACAGGGGCAGAGAGAGAGAGAGCGTGTCTCGCACCAACAGCAGATGGTCCTTGATCAGATATTAGAGGCTGGGCAGTCAGGTCGTATGGCCACGGGCACTCTGCCCCGCCTGGGGGGAGAATGACCCCCTCACACACACATGCATGCACAAACGCACACCAATTCAAAGGCATGCACACACACACACACACACACACACACACACACACACACACACACACACACACACACACACACACACACACACACACACACACGGCTCCAGCACCAGACGGGTGACTGTATTCCAGCCAGTCTGGTGGGATATTGGAGCAGGGACAGTGTGATGCCCTTCAGCCTATTATCAGTGTGGAGGATGGAGCTAGACACAGAGACAGACAAAAATATAAGGCCATAATACAGTACTATAGACTCACTTGTACTGTACCTTCAGATACTGGCCTGAGGGAATACTTCCTAGAAAAAAAGCTGTACTGCCATTCGGGGGAAATAATCAAATGAAAATAATGTTTTCTTTCTCCATCAAATCAAATTTGTCATTAAAAATTCAGATGAAGGAATGAGGGAATCAGATGAGGGAATGCCAACTTTTTCCCCCCTTTCTTTTTCTAATAATAAATACCAGGAGACTACCCAAATCCTACTTAGTGGAGTCTGAATCATCTAATGGCAGCAATCCCTTCTGCCTCTCTTTATCTCTCTTTCTGCTTTTCTCCGTACACAATGAGAGAAAGCCGAGATAATAAACAAGATGCACTTAACTTTATTTATTCTCTCCCCTGTGACAAATGCAGCTGAAAATGCCAGGGCTTCCGATGTGACCTTCAGTCAAAGCCCTCTTCCATCAGTAATCTCCATCACCCGCTGATCAAATGGTACAGCCCCCCCCCCCCCCCCCCCCCACCTACTCATCTCTCCTCGACCAAACCTCATGCCATACTCCTATTTCATCCACTCCTCCTCCCTCCTCTTCACCCACTGCCAGCCTCATGTTCCTCCTATTCTTCCAGCCCTGTCAACTACCAGAGCAACTCCACCCTCTTCTCCATCCTCATCCATAGTAGTATTATTGAAAGTCTGTCTGTCCGTATGTCTGCTGGGTTCAGAGAAGACTACTGGCTGCACTGTGGACTATGATAAAATGATGAGGCCCAGAGGTGCTTTTAACATGATTTGTGTTTATTTTTTCCTCTTTTTACCCCTGAATCAGTGGTGATGAGCGGCAAGATAAGCCTTCACTTATTAAAGCATTAACAAGGAATAATAGTTAAGAGTGGCTACTTTGCTTAATGTATAATGACTCTTTTCAAAATGCTCTTGAATCCTCTAAGCCCAAACCCACCTCCCTTGTAGCCATGATAAACCCTCTGTTTATCGCAATACAAATATATTATCTAAGTGTCCACTTTACTTAATATAGGGTATTATGCTTTAGGTCAGTAAGCTCTTCACGCGCCTCCGACCCATTTCCATGTTTCTAGTCAAGAAAGGCCTCAGTTATCCTCAATCCCAGATAGTGTTTAATAGGGGAACAATAAAGGCCTCAGTTATCCTCAATCCCAGATAGTGTCTGATAGGGGAACAATAAAGGCCTCAGTTATCCTCAATCTCAGATAGTGTTTAATAGGGGAACAATAAAGGCCTCAGTTATCCTCAATCTCAGATAGTGTCTGATAGGGGAACAATAAAGGCCTCAGTTATCCTCAATCCCAGATAGTGTTTGATAGGGGAAAAATAACGCTATCAGTGATACTTCATACGCTCTTGAAACATTCCATGGACATTTCTGGTAATATAAAAGCCACAACACATTACTTAAATATGATCTGAATAAGGCATAAATAGTCACCAATTATTTCCGTTATCTAATCCATATCAACAGGGAAAAGGGCCAAACGTAGCCTATATCCTTTGGATGGTCTAAGCTTGTCCACTGTCTGATCATGTGAGTAAAACATTTTAAATATATGTATGTATTCATCTAAGCAATGCCCTTGAAGTGTAGTGATATATGTTGAGCTGATTTAAATGTATTTTATGTCAGTATGCATTGATGAGCTGTATAATGTGTGTGTGTGTGTGTGTGAGTGTGTGTGTGTGTGTGTTTTTCATTGCTGTGAATGTGACACTTTTCACTAACCCCTATGGACTCGTACACTAATAGGACACTCATGCAATGGAGACAGTGACACTGATGCAATGGAGGATGAGACACAGGCTAATTAACATCTAGCAGAGTAGCATGACACATTTCTCCTGTGACACACAGACACAAGCTGCTGCTGTGTTAATTAGCACTGATGCCATTGTATCATTAGGTTTCATTACCGCTGCTTTCCTGAAGTTCAGGGGCACAGGTCAGCGCTGCACCGTAAAAACACAGCCACAAATGCAGTTGCTTCAAATTATTATTATTAAGTAAATGGTTCCTAAGACTTTGTTTAGTTTACACAACTTTTAGGTCCAAGTGTTACCTGAAAAAAAAAAGTGTTGGCCCAAACTTTATTTCCAACTTCAGTCAATTTAAAATGATGTGTTTGCTCAACTTGTCTCACATGTTCATTCATCTATAAATTATTATTTTGGCATCTTAACTAGCAAAGGATGTGCAGCTGGTTACACACAGTGCTTTTAGGATACAATGTTCGCAATTTACATATTAGACACAGGTTAAAATACATTATTACATTGTGCATGTTCATTTCTACAGTCATTATTATTCAGCATGTCCTCACCTGGGATTTGAATTTACAGCCTCTTGGTTCATGGCTACGCTAATGTTCCTGCTAATGTTCCTTCATGGCTGTGTCAATTATCAGTTTATCTGACTATTCTCTCATCATTGATTAGATTTTCTTATTTAAGCAATTTTAGGTTTTTCTGTACAGTTGTCTAATGTTGGTGGAGCAATTTATTCTGTTTTAATGTTACTCCTTAATCACTATGATAAATATGTACTACTAACACAAGCTGACATTTACTTTGAAGTGCAAAGTGGAGCAATACAGGTGAAATCAGTTACTGACACACACATGGTGGCATAGCAGGAAGATTGGAATGCTGTGAACCAAAAGTTCAAATCCCAGGTGAGGACATGTTGAATATTAATGACTGTATAAATTAACATGCACAATGTAATCCTTTATGTCAATTATGCAAGTCAAAAACATTGTAGCACTGTGTGTGTAACTAGCTCTGAAAGCCTTTTTTTTAGGTAAGATGCCCAAATAATCATTTCTAGTTGAATTACCATATGAGACATTTTGAGCAAACAAATATTTGTTTCCTACGTTTTCTCGTGTTGTAGCTAAGTTTGGACCAACCACAAAGTTGAGTAGACAAAAAAAATGAAACGGAACCAGTTATTTAATAATATTTAGTTGAAACAACTAGATTTTTTTTACTGAGTGAGGTGAGAAAAAAACAATCATCCCTCGGAGTCAAGATGAGAGAGACAGACAGACAGACAGACAGACAAACCTAATGGTAAATCTAAGCGTGGGTCAAAACATATTTGTGCTATTTTCACAACCAAGAATGAGGGGCAGAGTGCTGGCGGTGACGGGAAAGGGCTGGGTTTTGATGAATAAATAAGTTACAGGTGTGTCAATGCTTAACCCATCACTGGCCAATCAGAATGTGCTCCATGCCTAAATATGTGGTTGCTTCAAATACGTTGCGTTTCTGCTGTCAAAGTTCATGCCATTGTACAATGCAGGATTCAAACCCGGGTCTCCCATGGGAGCAAACACCATCTTAGACCATTAGACCAAGAGGAAATTCCCTCTTGAGCCGAGGGCAGACACTGGTTCTGAGGTTTGCAGGCAGGGTTACCTCATCACGTAACCATGATGACTCGTGTTCACTACACCATAACCAACCTCGTATTACAGCGTCCCTGAAATTAACACTTTTGATCACGTTAAGGACACACTTCAAATATTTCCACCCCTCCCACCCCTGAGCGCAAGTGAGTTATTATAAGACAGGTAAATTGCCAGTCCTTGCGCAACAGTTTGAAAATAACAGATCGCAGGCCGAAATTGACAACGAATGTACGTTTGACACTAGCCTCGCGTTAATGTCAGCCGAAAATAATAGGGTTATTTCGACACAGTTTAACTTGGGGAAAACTAAAACCGAGCTAAAATATAAACTGAGGATAAAAATAAAGAGTGATCAGAAAAATATGTAGCAAAAATACACTTTGAGAGACACTTTGAGAGAATGAAATTAAGACAGAGATGTAGAGTAATATGATAGACGAATGGAGAGTTTAAGAGAGATGACGGGAGTGGAGGAAAGAGAGGAGAGAGACGGAGGGATGTGTTTGAGACGTGTGGTGATGCGGGGGCAGCCGGAGGATCAGGACACTCTGTCACACTGTAATGCCCCGTATCCACTCCTGTCAATCATACCAGCCTCAGCACCATGAGGGATGACATGTTGCCAACACAGCCAGGTCACTCGTGGTACAAGTCAGTATTCCACATCCATCCATGTCTGAGGACGTCGGGAGATGATGTGGAAAACGGCCACTAGGGGCAACAGTGAGCGCAATTTCAGTTTAAGACAGAACAAATAATATAACAAATATTGTGGTTAAATTCAAATATAATAATTGATTAAAAAATATATATACAATCTTTGTAAATTATATCATTAATAGGACTAACAAAAATGAAAATGTAGGCTCTACCCAGAATTACGACCAACTAATTTCAGCATTACCACAAAAATGGAAGAGGAAAGTGGAAGGGGGAAAAAGTAAGGAAATTGTCTGTCGGCTCTGCATTAAAGACTACAATTGGTTTTAAAAAATGATGATGAATAAAAAAGCATACCATTTTCATTTAAGGACCAAAAAATGTACAGTTGTGTCATGTAGGTTGCAAAACAGTTGGGAAGAGATTTTTGATGTACTGATTCCATGGCACATGGTTTATGAACTGATATGCAAAACAAGTTTTAATTTAAATTATTATACAACGTTCTTGGAACCAATAGAATGTGATATACTGTTGAAGTCGGAAGTTCACATACACCTTAGCCAAACACATTTAAACTCTGTTTTTCACAATTCCTGACATTGAATCCTAGTAAAAATGCCCTGTCTTAGGGCAGTTAGGATCACCCCTTTATTTTAAGAATGTGAAATGTTAGAATAATAGTAGAGCGAATTATTTATTTAAGCTTTTATTTATTTCATCATATGTGGGTCAGAAGTTACATACACTCAATTAGTATTTGGTAGCATTGCCTTGAAATTGTTTAACTTGAGTCAAATGTTTTGGGTAGCCTTCCACAAGCTTTACACAATAAGTTGGGTGAATTTTGGCCCATTCCTCCTGACAGAGCTGGTGTAACTGAGTCAGGTTTGTAGGCCTCCTTGCTTGCACACTGTTTCAGTTCTGTCCACAAATTTTCTACGGGATTGAGGTCAGGGCTTTGTGATGGCCACTCCAATACCTTGACTTTGTTGTCCTTAAGCCATTTTGCCACAACTTTGGAAGTATGCTTGGGGTCATTGTCCATTTGGAAGACCCATTTGCGACCACGCTTTTACTTCCTGACTGATGTCTTGAGATGTTGCTTCAATATATCCACATCATTTTGTTACCTTATGATGACATCTATTTTGTGAAGTGCACCAGTCCCTCCTGCAGCAAAGCACCCCCACAACATGATGCTGCCACCCCCGTGCTTCACGGTTGGGATGGTGTTCTTCGGCTTGCAAGTCTCCCCCTTTTTCCTCCAAACATAATGATGGTCATTATGGCCAAACAGTTCTATTTTTGTTTCATCAGACCAGAAGACATTTCTCCAAAAAGTACGATCTTTGTCGCCATGTGCAGTTGCAAACCGTAGTCTGTCTTTTTTTATGGTGGTTTTGGAGCAGTGGCTTCGTCCTTGCTGAGCGGCCTTTCAGGTTCTGTTAATATAGGACTTGTTTTACTGTGGATATAGATACTTTTGTACCTGTTTTCTCCAGCATCTTCACAAGGTGCTTTGCTGTTGTTCTGGGATTGATTTGAACTTATCCCATGGTGTTTATACTTGCGTACTATTGTCTGTACAGATGAACAGGGTACCTTCAGGCGTTTGGAAATTGTTCCCAAGGATGATCCAGACTTATGGAGGTCTACATTTTTCTTCTGAGGTTTTGGCTGATTTCTTTTGATTGTCCCATGGTGTCAAATAGTGTGCAGAGCTGTAATCAAGGCAAATATATTTTGATTTGTTTAACATTTTTTTGATTAAAATATTCCATATTTTTTCTAAATTTTCTGCCTGAATAAACTGCCTGTAGCTCAGTCCCTGAAACCAGGATACCAGGATAATTTGTACCATTGGGAAGAAAACACTTTGAAGTTTATAGAAATGTTAAAATAATATAGAAGAATATAACACAATAGATAGATGGTAAGAGAAAATCCAAAGAAAAATCAACCAGAATGTTTCTTTTTTTTGAGAGACCATCCTCTTAGAAATGCAAGAGAAAGGTCATATTGTAAATTAGCTCCCTGGATGCAATTCATATGGCTTCCACAGGTTGTCAGCAGTCTATGTTCAAGGTTTCAGGCTTGTAACTTCAAAAACGAATAAGAAATAACAGTTTTAGTAGAAGGACACAGGCTTGGAAATCCATGTTTGCGGGCACCAAGAAGAAATTACGCACCTGCTAAAATCGGTTTCCTATTGAACACACTTCTTTCCGAAATACAGTGGGGCAAAAAAGTATTTAGTCAGCCACCAATTGTGCAAGTTCTCCCACTTAAAAAGATGAGAGAAGCCTGTAATTTTCAAAATTTCAAAATTTCAGAAAATCACTTTGTAGGATTTTTAAAGAATTTATTTGCAAATTATGGTGGAAAATAAGTATTTGGTCAATATCAAAAGTTTATCTCAATACTTTGTTAGCAATGACAGAGGTCAAACGTTTTCTGTAAGTCTTCACAAGGTTTTCACACACTGTTGCTGGTATTTTGGCCCATTCCTCCATGCAGATCTCCTCTAGAGCAGTGATGTCTTTTCTCATTTTGTCTGTCATAGTTGAAGTGTACCTATGATGAAAATTACAGGCCTCTCTCATCTATTTAAGTGGGAGAACTTGCACAATTGGTGGCTGACTAAATACTTTTTTGCCACACTGTAAATATTATAGTTTGATTACATTTTAGTCTGAGGAGTAAATAGAAATGTAATTTGACTTGTTGAAACAAAGTTTAGGGGTAGATTTTCGGATTCCTTTCTTTGCTTGTTGAACGAGTGGATTACTCAACTAAACTGACTTTTTGGGATATAAAGAAGGATTTTATCTAACAAAACAACACTATATGTTATAGCTGGGACCCTTTGGATGACAAATCAGAGGAAGATTTTCAAAAAGTAAGTGAATATTTAATTGTTATATGTGAATGTATGAAACCTGTGCCGGTGGAAAAATATTTTGATGTGGGGCGCTGTCCTCAAACAATTGTATGGCATGTTTTCACTGTAATAGCTACTGTAAATCGGACAGTGCAGTTAGATTAACAAGAATTTAAGCTTTTAGCCGATATAAGACACTCATATGTACCTAAATGTTTAAAATCCATAATATTTCTTTATTTGAATTACGCGCCCTCCAGTTTCACCGGAAGATGTTCGGCTAGCGGGACGCCTATCCCTAAGAAGTTTTAACCATTAACCAACCAACACACTCACAAAGACAGCGCCCACAAAGACAGCGCTGTGTGTGTGAGCAGCAATTATAGAAAATGACACAGCTCTCTCAACACCTAGGTGAAGGTCTAGCTAGACACATAGTGCAGCCTGAAGAGACGACAAATATGCCCCTTAAACATGTGCCTCTCTCTCTCTCTCTCTCTCTCTCTCTCTCTCTCTCTCTCTCTCTCTCTCTCTCTCTATCTCTCTGTGTGATCATCAGAGCAGTGATAAGAGGAAAGGCTGCTGATGGTAATGCAGCTAAATGGAGATGATAAGGAGAGATTTTACACAGTTGGCATAATTAGAGCAGGGGAAGAGAAGGAGGAGTGAAAAAAAAAACAAGTGACGAGGAGAAACCAACTGTCGTTTTTGTGATGGAGGGTGACTTGCCGTGTCAGTGATGACATTAAGTGTCAACAAACATTTAAAATGTCACAAACACACACACACCACTCTTACGAAGACTTAAATCAGGCTGAACTGCAGGGATGACTGTTTCGGGGTTGAAGTATGACACTGGTGTTAATGGTGTTGTGTCCTTTTATGAACACTAATCCCAGTTTAAAATCAAATCCTTTAGAGGAACCCATTAGAACTTATGCAGCCATTCTTACAATGGAACCAGACAAGGCAATGACCTTCAGTGGACACCCCCCACCACACGCCCGCACATGCACCACACACAGGCACACACACACACACACATTGGCCCAGACACTGGAAAAATCTACCCCCCCCCCCCCCCCCCCCCCCCCCCGGTCCACTGGGAACTCATTTATTGACAGCATTAAATCTGTTATCACAAACACAGCGTTAAACCACAGCTTGTCCAAAATTAGAGTAAAGCTTTTAAGCAAATGACAGTTGCGTAAACTAAAATGCCAGTGTTGAAAGTCAATGCAATCATGGCTAAAAGCCGTTAAAACATTGTCATTAACAAGGTTGCTGCCAATGCAATTAGTCCCTCTCCCGTTGCTCACAGCAACAAGGAGGCTAATATAGAGAAAGAGGCCATAGAGAATGAAGGACTAAAAATTCAGAGAGACACAAAGACAACTAACGCCAGAACATGCAAAGAAAACTAACATAAGGTCACACAAAGAGAACACAGAGAACTAACATCAGATCACACAAAGAGAACACAGAGAACTAAAATCAGATCACACAAAGAGAACTAACGTCAGATCACACAAAGAGAACACAGAGAACTAACGTCAGATCACAAAAAGATTACAGAGAACTAAAATCAGATCACACAAAGAGAACTAACATCAGATCACACAAAGAGAACACAGAGAACTAACATCAGATCACACAAAGAGAACACAGAGAACTAAAATCAGATCACACAAAGAGAACTAACATCAGATCACACAAAGAGAACTAACATCAGATCACACAAAGAGAACTAACATCAGATCACACAAAGAGAACACAGAGAACTAACATCAGATCACACAAAGAGAACACAGAGAACTAACATCAGATCACACAAAGAGAACACAGAGAAATAAAATCAGATCACACAAAGAGAACTAACATCAGATCACACAAAGAGAACTAACATCAGATCACACAAAGAGAACACAGAGAAATAAAATCAGATCACACAAAGAAAACGCAGAGAACTAACGTCAGATCACACAAAGAGAACACAGAGAACTAAAATCAGATCACACAAAGAGAACACAGAGAACTAAAATCAGATCACACAAAGAGAACACAGAGAACTAAAATCAGATCACACAAAGAGAACTAACGTCAGATCACACAAAGAGAACACAGAGAACTAACGTCAGATCACACAAAGAGAACACAGAGAACTAACGTCAGATCACACAAAGAAAACGCAGAGAACTAACGTCAGATCACACAAAGAGAACACAGAGAACTGACGTCAGATCACACAAAGAGAACACAGAGAACTAACGTCAGATCACACAAAGAAAACGCAGAGAACTAACGTCAGATCACGCAAAGAGAACTAACATCAGATCACACAAAGAGAACTAACATCAGATCACGCAAAGAGAACTAACATCAGATCACACAAAGAAAACGCAGAGAACTAACGTCAGATCACACAAAGAAAACGCAGAGAACTAACGTCAGATCACGCAAAGAGAACTAAAATCAGATCACACAAAGAGAACTAACATCAGATCACACAAAGAGAACTAACATCAGATCACACAAAGAGAACTAACATCAGATCACACAGAGAACTAACGTCAGATCACACAGAGAACTAACGTCAGATCACACAAAGAGAACTAACATCAGATCACACAAAGAGAACTAACGTCAGATCACACAGAGAACTAACGTCAGATCACACAAAGAGAACTAACATCAGATCACACAAAGAGAACTAACGTCAGATCACACAAAGAGAACTAACATCAGATCACACAGAGAACTAATGTCAGATCACACAGAGAACTAAAATCAGATCACACAAAGAGAACTAACGTCAGATCACACAAAGAGAACACAGAGAAATAACGTCAGATCACACAGAGAACTAATGTCAGATCACACAGAGAACTAACATCAGATCACACAGAGAACTAAAATCAGATCACACAAAGAGAACTAACGTCAGATCACACAAAGAGAACAAAAATCAGATCACACAAAGAGAACTAACATCAGATCACGCAAAGAGAACTAAAATCAGATCACACAAAGAGAACTAACATCAGATCACGCAAAGAGAACTAACGTCAGATCACACAAAGAGAACTAACATCAGATCACGCAAAGAGAACTAACATCAGATCACACAAAGAGAACTAACGTCAGATCACACAAAGAGAACTAACATCAGATCACACAGAGAACTAATGTCAGATCACACAGAGAACTAACATCAGATCACACAGAGAACTAAAATCAGATCACACAAAGAGAACTAACGTCAGATCACACAAAGAGAACACAGAGAAATAACGTCAGATCACACAGAGAACTAATGTCAGATCACACAGAGAACTAAAATCAGATCACACAAAGAGAACTAACATCAGATCACACAAAGAGAACTAACGTCAGATCACACAAAGAGAACTAACATCAGATCACACAGAGAACTAATGTCAGATCACACAGAGAACTAACATCAGATCACACAGAGAACTAAAATCAGATCACACAAAGAGAACTAACGTCAGATCACACAAAGAGAACACAGAGAAATAACGTCAGATCACACAGAGAACTAATGTCAGATCACACAGAGAACTAACATCAGATCACACAGAGAACTAAAATCAGATCACACAAAGAGAACTAACGTCAGATCACACAAAGAGAACTAACGTCAGATCACACAAAGAGAACACAGAGAACTAACGTCAGATCACACAAAGAAAACGCAGAGAACTAACATCAGATCACACAAAGAGAACACAGAGAAATAAAATCAGATCACACAAAGAGAACTAACATCAGATCACACAAAGAGAACACAGAGAAATAAAATCAGATCACACAAAGAGAACTAACATCAGATCACACAAAGAGAACACAGAGAACTAAAATCAGATCACACAAAGAGAACTAACGTCAGATCACACAAAGAGAACTAAAATCAGATCACACAAAGAAAACGCAGAGAACTAAAATCAGATCACACAAAGAGAACTAACGTCAGATCACACAAAGAGAACACAGAGAAATAACGTCAGATCACACAGAGAACTAACGTCAGATCACACAAAGAGAACTAAAATCAGATCACACAGAGAACTAAAATCAGATCACACAAAGAGAACTAAAATCAGATCACACAGAGAACTAAAATCAGATCACACAAAGAGAACTAAAATCAGATCACACAGAGAACTAAAATCAGATCACACAAAGAGAACACAGAGAAATAACGTCAGATCACACAGAGAACTAATGTCAGATCACACAGAGAACTAATGTCAGATCACACAGGAAATTAACATCAGATCACACAAAGAGAACTAATGTCAGATCACGCAAAGAGAACTAACATCAGATCACACAGAGAACTAACAACAGATTACACAGAGAACTAACAACAGATCACACAGAGAACTAACAACAGATCACACAGAGAACTAACATCAGATCACACAAAGAGAACTAACATCAGATCACACAGAGAACTAACGTCAGATCACACACAGAGAACTAACAACAGATTACACAGAGAACTAACAACAGATCACACAGAGAACTAACAACAGATCACAAAGAGAACTAACGTCAGATCACACAAAGAGAACTAACATCAGATCACACAAAGAGAACACAGAGAACTAACGTCAGATCACACACAGAGAACTAACATCAGATCACACAGAGAACTAACGTCAGATCACACACAGAGAACTAACGTCAGATCACACAAAGAGAACTAACGTCAGATCACACAGAGAACTAACGTCAGATCACACACAGAGAACTAACATCAGATCACACAGAGAACTACGTCAGATCCCAGAGAGAACTAACGTCAGATCACACAGAGAACTAACGTCAGATCCCACAGAGAACTAACGTCAGATCACACAAAGAGAACTAACGTCAGATCACACAGAGAACTAACGTCAGATCACACACAGAGAACTAACATCAGATCACACAGAGAACTACGTCAGATCCCAGAGAGAACTAACGTCAGATCACACAGAGAACTAACGTCAGATCACACAGAGAACTAACGTCAGATCCCACAGAGAACTAACGTCAGATCACACAGAACTAACGTCGGATCACACGGAGAACTAAAGTCTGATCACAGAGAACTAACGTCAGATCACACAAAGAGAACTAACATCAGATCACACAGAACTAACGTCGGATCACACAGAGAACACAGGAGTAGAAATGACAGTCTTGAAGTGAAGAGGGTAAGAAGAACATACAGTGAGGAAAATGTAGAGGAGGGTGAAGATACTGGGCCACCACTCTAAGGTTTCATCTTCCTGAAAGAGTTTTGGAACCCCCTATCCGATCACAGCCTCACCTTGTCCAGTGGGTGACATGGGAAAGATCTTTTCTACACCCTCCTAATGGATAAGGTTAGGATTGTGGTAGGGTTACTTGATCTTGAGCATGGGGGTGTGAGTGAGCCATAAAGTTGCTGCTTAGAATGTGAGGCGACCTACTGAGTCTCTCAGCATCCATCCCACTGACTGATGAGTTCAAAGAACAGGCATGTAACAAAACAACCCTCTGATTAGTCGCACATACATAAACACACACAACACACATGTGCACATGCACACACACATACATGCACACACGCACACACACACGCACACACACACGCACACACAAACACACATACACACATACACACACACACACTGATACATGGACAAACAACAACAACATTTAGGCTATGAGGCAGCAAGCTGTCAGATGAGTTAGGCACTTCAAACCATTCAATTAAATGATTTCACAGTTCTCCTAAGTTAACCTTTGAGACTGATGTCACATGTAGCGGGAAACCTGTGTAGGATACTGTAGCAGTGAATGCTGTGTTGAAATGAATGGAAATGTTGATGAAGTTGAAGTTATGATGGAAATATGGTTTAATCATCTATTGAGCATTCTCTCCAATTGTTGTTTTTCTTCTCAATTCTGGTGCAGTATTGGTTGTTGGCTAATATAATATAATTATTGACTAAAAAATTTGTGTAGAAAGTTGAATAGCCATGAAGGTTAAGAGGAAGGCAGAGTGTTCGCAGTGATAATAGTGTGCTCTTCAGTCAAGGTTAAATTAATGATAGACATCACTGTCACACACATCAAACTCATACCATGTAGCCACTGACATAAGAACTAGCTGTCTATACACAGCCACCCAACAACGCTGTCAAGGTCACTGCGCTACCAGCTCAACCACACGACTCTGCTCTCATCACTATGGCTACTGGTCTTTGTGACATCATAACTCCCACATGACTATGGGTCTTTGTGACATCACAACTCTCCAGTGGCTATGATTCTTTGTGACATCACAACTCTCCAGTGGCTATGATTCTTTGTGACATCACAGCTCCCACACGGCTACAGGTCCTTGTTATATCAAAATCCCCACATGGCTACAGGTCCTTGTTATATCAAAATCCCCACATGGCTACAGGTCCTTGTTATATCAAAATCCCCACATGGCTACAGGTCCTTGTTATATCAAAATCCCTACATGGCTACAGGTCCTTGTTATATCAAAATCCCCACATGGCTACAGGTCCTTGTCATATCAAAATCCCCACATGGCTACAGGTCCTTGTTATATCAGTGGGCTGCTATATTAATGTCCCTGTGAGAGGAAGGGAAGGGGGCTGCTATATTAATGTCCCTGTGAGAGGAAGGGAAGTGGGCTGCTATATTAATGTCCCTGTGAGAGGAAGGGAAGGGAGCTGCTATATTAATGTCCCTGTGAGAGGAAGGGAAGGGGGCTGCTATATTAATGTCCCTGTGAGAAGTAGGGCAGGGGGCTGCTATATTAATGTCCCTGTGGGAGGAAGGGAAGGGGGCTGCTATATTAGTGTCCCTGTGAGAGGAAGGGATGGGGGCTGCTATATTAATGTCCCTGTGAGAGGAAGGGAAGGGGGCTGCTATATTAATGTCCCTGTGAGAGGAAGGGAAGGGGGCTGCTATATAAATGTCCCTGTGAGAGGAAGGGAAGGGGGCTGCTATATTAATGTCCCTGTGAGAGGAAGGGAAGGGGGCTGCTATATTAATGTCCCTGTGAGAGGAAGGGAAGGGGGCTGCTATATTAATGTCCCCGTGAGAAGTAGGGCAGGGGGCTGCTATATTAATGTCCCTGTGAGAAGTAGGGCAGGGGGCTGCTATATTAATGTCCCTGTGAGAGGAAGGGAAGGGGGCTGCTATATTAATGTCCCTGTGAGAGGAAGGGAAGGGGGCTGCTATATAAATGTCCCCGTGAGAGGAAGGGAAGGGGGCTGCTATATTAATGTCCCTGTGAGAGGATGGGAAGGGGGCTGCTATATAAATGTCCCCGTGAGAGGAACTAGGACAGCAGACGGGAGGGTAATGAGGAGGCAAATATGATTAAAACCATCTCCTCAGGCTGCAGTGGACCTGCGATTAAACCAGCTGACACACACTCATCACGCCTAATCCATCAAACTGCAATAGCTCCCACAGCACTGAGGGAAATGCTTGTTAGAATGGACTTCTTACTCTTTCCCTACAATTCTCCCTCCATCCTTATCCTCCTTTCATTCACAAACAATATACCAGGGGAGGGTGGTAGAGGTGTGCTGTGCTGAGGGCTTAAACTCACATTTAAATATGTCCCTGTGACCCAGTTTACACTGCTGGCTGGCAGTGGTTTTGAAAGGGGGGTGGATGGATTTTGTCTCTGGTTATCCCCACCTCCCCTTAACACTTTCCCCTCAAACCCCTCCTCTCTCTACCACCCCTGCAAACACACACCCCGAAAACAGGAGCCCCCATACACTTACATAGCTGGACACAGTTTTTAGCTTAGTGTATGTGCAGAAATATGGACTGTTGTCTGTTCAGGAGGATGTGTTAGATTGCTCTCCAGCGTTATGCACCGCCTGCAGGGGAATAATCTGAGAGAACACAGGCAAGGCGAGGTTATGCAGGGGCTGGAGCCTGGTGAGAAATGAGGCATCCTCAGGCCGGAGCCAATTTAAATGAGCTCAGTGGCCCGTCTGAAAGATGCTGATGTGTCTCTTTATGGAGGAGAGGAGAGAACAGGAGAGAGAGGAGAGAAGAGAGGAGAGGCAATGCTATTAGCACTGAGAGGCCTGGACATAGAACTGCCTGGCAGGGAGACAAGGAAAACTGGAAGAAGGGATACTAACTCTCTGCATGAGGGAGAGAGGGCAGCCATGCCACCTTGTCCCATTCAGCTGTGTGAAGGATCATGTCATATGCTGGCAGGGGGAACGGGGTTCCAACCCATTGATATGATGGCCTATGTGGGCATCCTTCTTTAGTGAGGGTTACTGGTACACTGCACATCCTAATGGAAATACATCCACCTTTGGAGTTCTAAGAATACAGTATGTTTGAGAGAGAGGACATTTTTAACACTGTTAATGGCAAAAAAGTCTCAGGTTTTTTCAGGTAATGGTTCAGGCTATTCCCTATGCCTACACCTCCACTACTTCCGCTGTACAAAACTATATTCAGAACTCTATTCAGTTATTCCCTTCACAAGCATTCATCTTGTCTCAAATTGGAGAAGGCACAGATTCATCCACAGTGAGTGTGTCTGGAGCATGTGGTAGAGCATTTTCCTGCCATTACCCTCACCTATGAAAAATACTGCAAGAGAGAGAGAGAGAGAGAGTGCCTCAGAATCCTGCTCCCCAAGGCTCCTTTCATCATTTACACACATACACACACACATGCACGCACGCTCACAGACCTTCATGCAGTCCACACACACACATGCACGCACGCTCACAGACCTTCATGCAGTCCACACACACACACACACATGCACGCACGTGCACAGACCTTCATGCAGTCCACACACACATGCACGCACGCTCACAGACCTTCATGCAGTCCACACACACAATTTCAAAAGCAAGCGCACATTCACACACACATTGGGATGCATAATACTAATATTGACATTGAGGTGTATGATCTTAATTTGATCACTCTTTTGTGGCTGAGAATTTCCCTGCACCGCATACTTGTATTTGATTCGATGTAACCCCCCCCCAAAAAACGTTTCACTTCTAAATGTCAGACTTGAATTGCCCTAACAAAAAATGGATCAACCCCAACAAAAAATGTCCATAAAATATAATCCACATAATTCACATTTCCTGTTGGTTTGTTTTCCTGCTATAGAAAACTGGCACAAATTAAGATCCTACATCTGTACACACACACACACACACACACACACACACAAACGCCACTCTTGACACCGGTAGCGATTTCATCTTTTGAACGCTTTCAAGTGAAGCGCAGCATTGCCCTGCCAAGCATACATCTTCACCACCTTTCTCTCTTTCCTTTCTTTTCCTGGAATGACATTTGTATTTGCATGTTTCCTACCATCACTCCAAGGCATCAACTACTGCACTTCCTGATTCTGTTTCCATAGTGATCATGCCAGAACATTTACCCTGCAGTGATGGAATCTAAACTAATGTTGCAGCCATGATCAAACACACTGACAGTGGTGATAATTCTCTCTTTCCCCCCTCTCTTTCTCTTTTTCTCTCTCCATTCCTTGCTCTCTTTCACTCCCTCTCTACCTCCATCCATTCTTTCATATGTAAACAGCTCTGGTGGAGGGCTCACTCTGGAGTCCCAGAGGTGTTCTCTGATGGACAGGGAGGTTTATAACCTTCCCTTATTTACACAACTGCTTTAATATTTCCCCACAGGTGGAAGAATCCCTGGCAAATGGAGCCTTATCACTACATATCACTACTTTCCCCCCACTGTAAGTCTGTCAGAGTAGAGGCATCTTTCCTCACAGTGTATACTGTGAACACTGAGGCTGTACCTGCTTTAAGTTACGGTTTTAACAGTTAACAAGTGGACTACTGTGGCTATTTGATCACAATGTAGGCCTACCAGAATGGCCTACAATAAAAACAATAAAGAAAAACACATCCCATAACATAATAGCATGGAAATAGCTGTTCTTTCGTTCAGCCTAGAGTAGCAGCCAATGTGTGGTGTTCAATGCCGACATTCCCTCAGACTTTTGAAAAAAAGTCTGGGCTTGATATTAACCTGTTTATCCACTTGTCCTTCAGACAAGGAGGTGACTGAAAATGTTGTGTTTGATGTAAGAAATCACTTTACAAAAGTATTATTCCCATACCATTATTACAGAGAATCTGAAAAATGATTCTACGCTCTGCCTATTGGCTACTTAGCTTATTCAAATCTGTCTCAAAATACAGCAATAACTGCCTTACTAGCAAATAATATGAAGAAATGTGCACATGTGGCTACATGCAGCTTTTTGAATATATAGTTTTTATTTCACCTTTATTTAACCAGGTAAGCCAGTTCAGAACAAGTTCTCATTTACAACTGTGACCAGGGCCAAGATAAAGCAAAGCAGTGCGACAAAAACAACACAGAGTTTGTACACAATGGGATAAAAAACGTACAGTCAATTACACAATAGCAAAATTCTATGTACAGTGTGTGCAAATATAGTAAGATTAGGGAGGTAAGGCAACAGGCCATAGAGGTGAAATAATTACAATGTAGCGTTAACACTGGAGTGATAGATGTGCAGATGATGATGTGCAAGTAGAGATACTGGGGTGCAAACGAGCAAACTAAATAAATAACAATATGGGGATGAGGTAGTTGGGTGTGCTATTTACAGATCGGTAAGCTGCTCTGACAGCTGATGCTTGAAGTTAGAGATGGAGATATAAGTCTCCAGCTTCAGTGATTTTTGCAATTTGTTCCAGTCATTGGCAGCAGAGAACTGGAAGGAAAGGCAGCCAAAGCAGGTGTTGGCTTTGGGGATCACCAGTGAAATATACCTGCTGGAGCGTGTGCTACGAGTGGGTGTTGCTATGGTGACCAGTGAGCTGAGATAAGACTGGGCTTTACCTAGCAAAGACTTATAGATGACCTGGAGCCAGCGGGTTTGACGACGAATATGTAGTGAGGGCCAGCCAACGGGAGCATAAAGGTTGCAGAGGTGGGTAGTGTATATAGGGCTTTGGTGACAAAACGGATGGCACTGTGATAGACTGCATCCAGTTTTCTGAGTAGAGTGTTATTTGTAAATGACATCGCCGAAGTTAAGGATCGGTAGGATAGTCAGTTTTACGAGGGTATGTTTGGCAGCATGAGTGAAGGATGCTTTGTTGCGAAATAGGAAGCTGATTCTTTAATTTAGCATTGGAGATGCTTAATGTAAGTCTGGAAAGAGAGTTTACAGTCTAACCAGACACATAGGTATTTGTAGTTGTCCACATAGTCTAAGTCAGAACCATCCAGAGTAGTGAGGCTGTTGGCCGGGCGGGTGTGGGCAGCAATTGGTTGAAGAGCATGCATTTAGTTTTACTAGCATTTAAAAGCAGTTGGAGGCCACGGAAGAAGTGTTGTATGGCATTGAAGCTCGTTTGGAGGTTTGTTAACACAGTGTCCAAAGAAGGGCCAGATACAGTGCCTTGCGAAAGTATTCGGCCCCCTTGAACTTTGCGACCTTTTGCCACATTTCAGGCTTCAAACATAAAGATATAAAACTGTATTTTTTTGTGAAGAATCAACAACAAGTGGGACACAATCATGAAGTGGAACGACATTTATTGGATGTTTCAAACTTTTTTAACAAATCAAAAACTGAAAAATTGGGTGTGCAAAATTATTCAGCCCCTTTACTTTCAGTGCAGCAAACTCTCTCCAGAAGTTCAGTGAGGATCTCTGAATGATCCAATGTTGACCTAAATGACTAATGATGATAAATACAATCCACCTGTGTGTAATCAAGTCTCCGTATAAATGCACCTGCACTGTGATAGTCTCAGAGGTTCGTTAAAAGCGCAGAGAGCATCATGAAGAACAAGGAACACACCAGGCAGGTCCGAGATACTGTTGTGAAGAAGTTTAAAGCCGGATTTAGATACAAAAAGATTTCCCAAGCTTTAAACATCCCAAGGAGCACTGTGCAAGCGATAATATTGAAATGGAAGGAGTATCACACCACTGCAAATCTACCAAGACCTGGCCGTCCCTCTAAACTTTCAGCTCATACAAGGAGAAGACTGATCAGAGATGCAGCCAAGAGGCCCATGATCACTCTGGATGAACTGCAGAGATCTACAGCTGAGGTGTGAGACTCTGTCCATAGGACAACAATCAGTCGTATATTGCACAAATCTGGCCTTTATGGAAGAGTGGCAAGAAGAAAGCCATTTCTTAAAGATATCCATAAAAAGTGTCATTTAAAGTTTGCCACAAGCCACCTGGGAGACACACCAAACATGTGGAAGAAGGTGCTCTGGTCAGATGAAACCAAAATGTAACTTTTTGGCAACAATGCAAAACGTTATGTTTGGCGTAAAAGCAACACAGCTGAACACACCATCCCCACTGTCAAACATGGTGGTGGCAGCATCATGGTTTGGGCCTGCTTTTCTTCAGCAGGGACAGGGAAGATTGTTAAAATTGATGGGAAGATGGATGGAGCCAAATACAGGACCATTCTGGAAGAAAACCTGATGGAGTCTGCAAAAGACCTGAGACTGGGACGGAGATTTGTCTTCCAACAAGACAATGATCCAAAACATAAAGCAAAATCTACAATGGAATGGTTCAAAAATAAACATATCCAGGTGTTAGAATGGCCAAGTCAAAGTCCAGACCTGAATCCAATCAAGAATATGTGGAAAGAACTGAAAACTGCTGTTCACAAATGCTCTCCATCCAACCTCACTGAGCTCGAGCTGTTTTGCAAGGAGGAATGGGAAAAAATGTCAGTCTCTCGATGTGCAAAACTGATAGAGACATACCCCAAGCGACTTACAGCTGTAATCGCAGCAAAAGGTGGCGCTACAAAGTATTAACTTAAGGGGGCTGAATAATTTTGCACGCCCAATTTTTCAGTTTTTGATTTGTTAAAAAAGTTTGAAATATCCAATAAATGTCGTTCCACTTCATGATTGTGTCCCACTTGTTGATTCTTCACAAGAAAATACAGTTTTATATCTTTATGTTTGAAGCCTGAAATGTGGCAAAATGTCGCAAAGTTCAAGGGGGCCGAATACTTTCGCAAGGCACTGTATATACAGAATTATGTCGTCTGCGTAGAGGTGGATAAGAGAATCCCCAGCAGCAAGAGCAACCTCATTGATATATACAGAGAAAATAGTCAGCCCGAGAATTGAAACCTGTGGCACCCCCATAGAGACTGCCAGAGGTCTGGACAACAGGCACTCCGATTTGACACACTGAACTCTATCTGAGAAGTAGTTGGTGAACGAGGCGAGGCAGTCATTTGAGAAACCAAGGCAATTGAGTCTGCTGATAAGAATGCGGTGATTGACAGAGTCGAAAGCCTTGGCCAGCTTGGTGAAGACTGCTGCACAGTACTGTCTTTTATCGATGCCGGTTATGATATCGTTTAGGACCTTGAGTGTGGCTGAGGTGCACCCATGACCAGCTAGGAAACAAGACTGCATAGTGGAGAAGGTACAGTGGGATTCTAAATGGTCAGTGATCTGTTTGTTAACTTGGCTTTCAAATATTTTAGCAGGATGGATATACAGGTCTGTAATAGTTTAGGTCTAGAGTGTCTCCCCCTTTGAACAGGGGGATGATGTTAACATGCATGAAACTTCTCATTTTCATCTCAAAACAAGTGAGTCTACTAGAGGTCGACCGATTGTGATTTTTCAACACCGATACTAATACTGATTATTGGAGGAACAAAAAAAAATACGATACCGATTAATCGACCGATTTTTGAAAATGTATTTGTAACAATGACAATTACAACAATACTGAATGAACACTTATTTTAACTTAATATAATACATCAATAAAATCAATGTATCTTCAAATAAATAATGAAACATGTTCAATTTGCTTTAAATAATGCAAAAACAAAGTGTTGGAGAAGAAAGTAAAAGTGCAATATGTGCCATGTGCCAATATATATGTGCCAATATGTGCCATGTAAGAAAGCTAGCGCAATGGTTAAAGCACAACGAAGAGCTGCTGGCAAAACACACGAAAGTGCTGTTTGAATGAATGCTTACGAGCCTGCTGCTGCCTACCACCGCTTAGTCAGACTGCTCTATCAAATCATAGACTTAGTTATAACATAATAACACACAGAAATATGAGCCTTAGGTCATTAATATGGTCGTATCCAGAAACTATCATCTCGAAAACAAGACGTTCTGGCAATTCTGGCAAATTAGGCGGCCCAAACTGTTGCATATACACTGGCTCTGCGTGCAACGAACGCAAGAGAAGTGACACAATTTCACCTGGTTAATATTGCCTGCTAACCTGGATTTCTTTTAGCTAAATATGCAGGTTTCAAAATATATACTTCTGTGTATTGATTTTAAGAAAGGCATTGATGTTTATGGTTAGGTACACATTGGAGCAACGATACGCACCGCATCGATTATATGCAACGCAGGACACGCTAGATAAACTAGTAATATCATCAACCATGTGTAGTTAACTAGTGATTGTTTTTTATAAGATAAGTTTAATGCTAGCTAGCAACTTACCTTGGCTTACTGCATTCGCGTAACAGGCAGGCTCCTCATGGAGTGCAATGTAATCAGGTGGTTAGAGCGTTGGACTAGTTAACTGTAAGGTTGCAAGATTGAATCCCCCGAGCTGACAAGGTAAAAATCTGTCGTTCTGCCCCCGAACGAGGCAGTTAACCCACCGTTCCTAGGCCGTCATTGAAAATAAGAATGTGTTCTTAACTGACTTGCAAAGTTGAACAAAGATTAAATAAAGGTGTAAAAAAATATATATATATATAAAAAAATTGGCCAATTCGGTGTCCAAAAATTCAGATTGTTATGAAATCGGCCCTAATTAATCGGCCATTCCAATTAATCGGTGGACCTCTAGCATGGTGCACAGGTCTGTGTAGAATACGGGCCTGAGTCCTGCCTGTCATTATAAAAGAATCCTACTCCAATGTGCTCTGCCTACAAGAAAATGTCTTTTGTTTCGGTATATTATATTGAAAGTGGCTAATATTATCACTACACATGTAAATATGGTATTGGAATTGACTTTTTAAATATTTGCTGTATATAGTAATCTTACTTTCTTGTGAATTTCATATTTCTTATTCCTTGTTTTTTTCTAGCAATACATTGTTATTCATTATTGCATTGTCGGGCATTGAGTTTGCAAGAAAGGCATTTCATTTTACTTGTGCATGTGACATTACAACTTGAAAATTGGGCCTCCCGCAAAGTGATCTAAGGCACTGCATCGCAGTCCTTGAGGCATCACTACAGACCCGGGTTCGAGCCCAGGCTGTGTCACAACCAGGAGTCCCATATGGCGGAGCACAATTGGCCCAGCGATGTCCGGGTTAGTGACTCCTTGTGGCAGGCCGGGCGCCTGAAGGCTAACTTCTGTCATCAGTTGAACTGCGACATATTGGTGAAGCTGGCTTCCGGGTTAAGCGGGCGGGTGTTAAGGTTTGGCGGGTCATGTTTTGGAGAACGCATGTCTCAACCTTCGCCTCTCCTAAGCCTGTTGGGGAGTTGCAGCGTTGAGACAAGATCGTAATTGAAATAGGGAGAATTTGATATTGCGTTGATTGGATCCGAATTGCCACACTAGAGCAAAACTGTAGAAAGCTGAGTGAAGTTCAATCTTGTGCTTCTCTGTGCGGGCTCATATTTCTTCTCACATCTTAGAGGGACATTGGTTGAGAGATAGACTGTGCAGAAATCCATCCTCTCCATGATGAAAGGAATGCAGCACCCGTGTAAAAACAAAATAACCATATCTACCCATAAGTATGCATAATCTATAGCGGGTGCAAGGCAAGCAGTAAATCATAAAAGAAGGATTTCTCTCATACATTTTGGACCGCTGAGCTGCGATGGATCTAGTACCAAACAAAGACAATGTTGTAAGACCTACAGCCACTCATAAGAAGTACCTTCCCTTCTTTACAACAACATCAAGACCGATGGATGACCCGTTTACTTGTCGATCGTTCCTTTGCTCATTAGACACCAGCCTAATGAATATGTCATTATTAATGATTTGCTATTTCCTGAGTCACCTGAACAGGAAGTGCTAGCTATCACCAGCATGCTACTGGGTACGAAAGGGAACACAACACCTCTTGTTTCCCCGCCTGTTTCTTTAGATGTTCTAATGGTCTTATGGTTCCTGTAATTTCCTGCGGATAGCGGATGTAGGTGCGGTGCCACACCTGGGCACATGATAAGGAAGTCAGATGGAGGTTCTCCCCAAGGCACAGAGAACAGTCCTCCTATTAGCTGAATGATAAAGGAACAAGTGTGGAACTGAAGTGGGACATGGATGATACCAGCGCTACATCCCCCTCACTGCTAAGGAGTCAATCAGAGAAACCGCAGTGAGAAAGGTAGAGGGAAGGAGGGAAAACCATCGCCGTCCTAGACTTTTAACCTCACAGATCCTGTCGAGTGGATACAAAGCATGGGACTATGACTGAAGGGGTTAGTGGAGCATAAACACTAGAGGGGATGGGGGGGGGGGGGGGTAGGCAGCTAGGGTACTAGTCACCTCCTTCAAAATGATGGATGGAGAGAGGAGGGAGAGGAAAGGAGATTATTTTCTACACACTTTTCGTATAGACTCCAGAAGCTGCCTGGGAGGAGTGATGCACTGTATGGTGGCTGGTTTGGGACAAGAGGAGAAGGGGATTAAAAAAGCAGGTATGGGCACTGACATTGGAGAAAGAGCATTGGGAGCATGTTGTACTAAAGACTGTGCTAGGTACTTTTCAGAGTTATCCATAGTCAGAAAGGAAATGGGCTACAGTGGGGTGAGAAGGGAAGGTTAGGAGAAGAGAATACATGGAGGGAGGGAACAAGATGGAGAGAGTGTGTGGGACTGTGGGAGAGTGAGATGGAAGAGAATAACAACAGCATCAGTAACAATACCTGAGAGAGACAGATAGGAGAGAGTGGGACACACACAAAGACATAGAGAGAGTGAGAGAGAGAGATAGAGAGACAGATAGGAGAGATGAACACACAAAGACAGAGAGAGTAAGAGAGAGATAGTGAGAGAGTAAGAGAGAGAGAGAGAGAGAGAGAGAGACAGACAGACAGACAGACAGACAGACTCCTGGGTAGAGTAGTAGGGATTAAAGTAGCCTCCCCACACATCACAGTTAAATACTGGTAGGCATGCACTCTCTTAACCGCACATGCACACACGCACACACACACAGACACACAGCTCTTTGAAGCCGGGTGATGACGCTGATAAGGACGGCCCTTGAGATTCCCCCTCTCAGACAGAGAGACAGACAAACGTGGAACTGAAGACAGATGGATAGATAGATACCATGATAGGAGAGAGAAGGGAGGGAGAAGAGAGAGTGAAAGATACTATGGATTGTGAAGAGATCGTTCCCCTGTCATATTCCTCTTTAGAAGGATAAAGTGTTTGCCTTTGTGAGGATACACAGAGCTCAGTGGAGTCACACTCACCTGTCTGATGAGGACAGAGATGACAGATTCACACACTCACCTGTCTGATGAGGACAGAGATGACAGATTCACACACTCACCTGTCTGATGAGGACAGAGATGACAGATTCACACACACACCATTCTGATGTCTGGTGACATTCTCTCCACATTGATCACTCACTGTAAAATGGCCCCAAAACACAGCTTGTAGCTTGAGACTAAGAGTATATAATGTTGCTATATAGCTAGGCCATTATGTAGAATGCTCTTTGGCGTTCTCATAGCAAATGATACAGCAGATTGGTTAATGTGTGTGTTTCAGTTGTGTGTCAGTTCAGTTGCAACTGAAGAAAAATGAGTAAGTTTCTTCTACAATCTAAAACAGCACTGAAATTGTAATAGGATTCTCTTCTCCACAATGAAGCCTATAAAATAATAGTTCTGCCTTGCCTGGGGTTGAATTTACTGCCACAAATACCTCCCTGCCGCCAGACCATGTTCTAACAGCACAATCTAAAAGAAACACCTTCTCTCCTTCTCACAGGCAATATTAGGAAGCGTTCCTTTTGTTTTTCCATTCCGATTTCCATTAAAAGTGACATTTCATCTAAACCCAACCCTCGGGGGAAAGCATCTACAAGGAGCCAAGGAGGAGATGAAGCAATGAGCAAATGTAAAAAGGGAGGGAGAATGAAACACAGATAGAATGAGGGAGTGTGCATGTGAGAGGGGTTTTGTGTGTGTCTGAAAAAGCTTAAGGGAGACAGGGTGTATACTGTACTGTAGTGTGTGTGAAAGTGTGTGTGAGTGTGTGTATTGTATTTGTATTTATTATGGACATTGCCAAGGCAGCAGCTACTCTTCCTGGGGGTCCAGCAAAATTAAGGCAGTTAATTTTACATGCATTTACATGCTGCGCCTTGCGGACCAGGCTCTGTGTAGCTGCAAGACAGGAGGTAGGGAAGATTTGTATTTGTATCTGCCAAGGCAGCAGCTACTCTTCCTGGGGTCCTGCAAAATTAAGGCAGTTATACAATTTTAAAAACATGACAATACATTCATTAGATAATTCACAACACACTAAGTGTGTGCCCTCAGGTCCATACTCCCCTACCACATATCTACAACGCAAAATCCATGTGTATGTGTGTGTATAGTGCATATGTTATCATGTGTGTATGCATGTGTATGTGCCCATGTTTGTGTTGCAGTCCCCGCTGTTCCATAAGGTGTATTTTTACCTGCTTTTAAATATGATTCTACTGCTTGCATCAGTTACATGGTGTGGAATAGAGTTCCATGTAGTCATGGCTCTATGTAGTACTGTGCACCTCCCATAATCTGTTCTCAACTTGGGGACCGTGAAAAGACCTCTGGTGGCATGTCTTGTGGGGCATGCATGGATGTCCAAGCCGTGTGCTAGTATTTTAAGCAGACAGCTCAGTACATTCAGCTTGTCAACACCTCTTACAAAAACAAGTAATGATGAAGTCAATCTCTCTTCCACTTTGAGCTATGAGAGATTGACATGCATGTCATTAATGTTAGCTCTATGTGTACTTTTAAGGGCCAGCCGTGCTGCACTGTTCTGAGCCAACTGCAATTTTCCCAAGTCCCTCTTTGTGGCACCTGACCACACTACTGAACAGTAGTCTAGGTGCAACAAAACCAGGGCCTGTAGGACCTGCCTTGTTGATAGTGTTGTTAACTTCTTTGGGACTGGGGGGCCGTATTGAGTAGCTTGGATAATAAGGTGCCCAGAGTAAACTGCCTGCTACTCAAGCACAAAAGCTAGAATATGCATATCATTACTAGATGTGGATAGAAAACACTCTGAAGTTTCTAAAACTGTTTGAATGATGTCTGTGAGTATAACAGAACTCGTATGGCAGGCAAAAACCTGAGAAGAAATCCAACCAGGCAGTGGGAAATCTGAGGTTTGTCGTTTTTCAAGTCATTGCCTATCGAATATACAGTTTCTATGGGGTCATATTGCACTTCCTAATGCTTCCATTAGATGTCAACAGTCTTTAGAACCTTGTTTCAGGCTTCTACTGTGAAGGGGGAGTGAATGAGAGCTGTTTGAGTCAGGTGTCTGGCAGAATGCCATGAGCTAAATCATGCGTGTGGCCGTGAGAGGTAGCTGCGTTCCATTTAATTTCTAAAGACAAAGGAATTGTCCGGTTGAAACATTATTGAAGATTTATGATAAAAACATCCTAAAGATTGATTCTATATATCGTTAAAAATGCTTCTACAAACTGTAATATAACTTTTTAAACTTTTCGTCGGAACTAAGCGATCGCGCATTGAGCATTTGGATTACTGGGCGAACAAAAAGGAGGTATTTGGACATAAATGATGGACTTTATCAAACAAAACAAACATTTATTGTGGAACTGGGATTCCTGGGAGTGCATTCCGATCAAAACCATCAAAGGTAAGTGAATATTTATAAAGCTATTTCTGACTTTTGTGACACCTCTCCTTCTTTGGAAAGTTGCTGTATGTTTTTCTGTGGCTAGGTGCTGACCTAACATAATCGCAAGGTGTGCTTTATGAAATCTGACACAGCGGTTGCATTAAGGAGAAGTTTATCTATAATTCCAATCATAACACTTGTATCTTTTATTAATGTTTATTATGAGTATTTCTGTAATTTGATGTGGCTCTCTGCTCTTTCACCGGATGTTTGTTTGAGACAATGCATTTCTGAACATAACACACCAATTTCAAATTAGGTTTTTGGACATAAAGATTAACTTTATCGAACAAAACACACACTTATTGTGTAACATGAAGTCCTGTGAGTGCCATCTGATGAAGATCATCAAAGGTTGGTGATTCATTTAATCGCTATCTCTGACTTTTGTGAGCCCTCTCCTTGGCTGGAAAATGGCTGTATGGTTTTCTGTGACTAGGTGCTGACCTAACATAATCGTTTGGTGTGCGACGTAAAGCTTATTTGAAATCGGACACTGTGGCTGGATTTACAAGAAGTTTATCTTTAAAATGGTGTATAATACTTGTATGTTTGAGGAATTTTAATTATGGGATTTCTGTTGTTTTGAATTTGGTGCCCTGCAATTTGGCGCCCTACCATCCCACATATCCCAGAGAAGTTAAGAAGGCAGAGCAACGCTTTATTATGGACAGACTTCTCCCCATCTCAGCTACAGTTTTATCAATATGTTTTGACCATGACAGTCACTTCAACTTGCTCAATTTCTACATTATTCATTGCGAGATGTAGTTGAGGTTTAGTGTTTAGTGAATGATTTGTCCCAAATACAATGCTTTTAGTTTATGAAATATTTAGGACTAACTTGTTCCTTGCTACTCATTCCAAAACTAACTTCAGTTCTTTACTCAAAGCTAGTGACATGTCGTTAGTAAATATTGAAAAAAGAAAGGGGCCTAAACAGCTACCCTGGGGAATTTCTGATTCTACCTGTATTATGTTTGAGAGGCTTCCATTAAATAACTCCCTTTGTGTTCTGTTAGACAAGTAACTCTGTATCCACATTATAGCAGGGGGTGTAAAGCCATAACACATACGTTTTTCCAGCAGCAGACTATGATCGATGTCAAAAACTGCACTGAAGTCTAACAAAACAGCCCCCACAAGAATAGTAAAGCCCCCTTTACTGGCTCAAATAGCCGACCAATCAGCCTGTTCCCAACACTTAGTAAACTTCTGGAAAAAAATTGAAAGTTTGACCAGATAGAATGCTATTTCTATCACGTTTCAAGGTAAGACCAAGATGCAGACTGTGTCGAGGTAACAATGTTTATTACAACAACAGGGGCAAAGGTACAGTACGGCAAGCAGGCTCAGGGTCAAGTCAGGCAGAGGTCGGTACCTGTAGATTTTGCGGTGAAGTAGTGTCCCCATAAGTGACAGAACACCAATCCAATCACGGCGCAACAAGAGAACATTACCAACCCCTACGCTCCGTATTTTCAACTGGCTGCCCCACCACCACAGAAAGCACTGAGCTAGGCTGAAGCACCTGCATTTTGGAGCTGCCTTACTCAAGAAAGCAAAAAAGAGACCATGTTTGTATGCAGCTTTATTAACAAAATAATTGTAGTTTTACGGTGTTTGCAAGCTGATATGTGACACGCATCCATTATTATTATATTTTATTTTTTAGCTAAACAGGTGGGGCTGAGCCCTGAATAATGGTTTGCCACTGGTCAGCACACAGCTTCGGGGCATTGTGTGAGCAAGACCCACAAACAAATCGGTTGCAATGTACACAGTTTTCATGTGCCTTGTTTAGTGTGCACCTGCCGACTTGACATTGTGTCTTATTTTTCCAGAGTGGGAGCTGTGGTGCTTGGGGAAGAGGGAGAGCAGGCCCTGCTGCCTTAAATGCCTGCTTGGCGGCTGTAGCTTCTTCCTTGGCATTCATGTGGTTCTCACAAAGCTCACATGCCAAATCCAGTGGGAAGCATGGTGTTGAGGATGCAAACACTCTTATTTATTTTACATCTGTTTACTGTGAGTGTTGCTCCATCACTGATGTGGAGTTCAGCTCCGCTGGTATGTGGTTTTGTGTAGATGGGGGCAGCATCTGCCTTTTTTTATTCACTGTTCTGATCAGGCTAGTCTTCTTTGCAATCAACTTGTCTGCCAGGGAAATTGATGTGAAGAAGTTGTCCATGGTCACATTTCTGCCTTTGCCATTTCATCTCCAGATACAGAAAGCTATTGAGCAAGTACTTGGTTTGGATATCTTTTTTTTATTTTTTTTTTTATTTCACCTTTATTTAACCAGGTAGGCTAGTTGAGAACAAGTTCTCATTTGCAACTGCGACCTCGGCGGCTAACTAAAACTTAACTGAAGTCACATGCACCCTTATCAGTTTCTATCTGGTTTCTAATGCCCATTCATCCATTGATGACATCATTTGCATATTTTAACTGTACAACGTTTATTATGTTACTAGTTTTTGCTTAGTAGCCAGAACAATGCTGCTGCGCGAGTTGTCATGTGCTGAATGCATGGACAGCACGGATATTCTTGGAAAAAGTTACATTTGGAAAAAGAGCTGCACAGCTTGAATTTTGAGTTATTTGACAAAGTGTCATAGAAACTGCAGAGTATGCTCTTTCAGATACTATATAGAAATCAAAATGTTTTACCTGCATGTGACTCTGAAATAGGATTTGATAAAGCGATTCCCCTTTCCATGCATCTATCAATTACACTATGCACCCATCTCACATCGTTAGCCTATTAACGCATCTCGCAACTGGCATCATTAGCCGTTAGCCTAATAGTTAGCCTATTAATCTTTACAATAGGCTAACTCTTATTACGTGTGAAATTAGTTTTGGTGTAGTTTCGATGGGCCGGCTGTGCAGGCTGCCTGGCATCGTTTGTTAAGGATATGTTATGCATTGTTAAAAAGGCTTACTGCAACACATAGCATGTTTTCGTTTCCCTTACAATCCATAGAGTTACAGTAAATAAAATAGTCTTGTAACAGCTTCTTTTTACAAAGTTAAACCTAAAAAATAATGGTATCAACCTGCAAGGCACACGGTCAAATTATTAAAATGAGCGCCAATGCTGATACAGTTGAAGTCAGAAGTTAACATACAATTAGGTTGGAGTCATTAAAACACGTTTTTCAACCACTCCACACATTTCTTGTTAAAAACATCTCAAGGCTAGGGGGCGGTATTTTCACGTCCGGATGAAAAGTGTGCCCAAAGTAAACTGCCTGCTACTCAGGCTCAGAAGCTAGGATACGCATATTATTAGTAGATTTGGATAGAAACACTCTGAAGTTTCTACAACTGTTTTGAATGATGTCTGTGAGTATAACAGAACTTATTTGGCAGGCGAAACCCCGAGGACAAACCATCCAGGATTTTTTGGGGGGGGAGTCACTCTCTTTTCAATGAGGTTTCAATGGGAATCTAGAATTCTAAGGCAGTTGCTTGCAGATCCTATCACTTCCACTGGATGTCAACAGTCTTTAGAAATTGGATTATGTTTTTCCTTTGTGTAATGAAGAAGTAGGGCTGTCCTGAACGAGGGTCAAGTGAAGTGTACTGTTTGTTAGAGGTGCGTGACCTGAAAAGCTCGCTCCACTTTGTTTTCCTCCGGTATTGAACACAGTTTATCCCGTCTTAAATGTTATCGATTATTTACATTAAAAATACCTTGTTAGTTTTAGTTGTTTTAGGAAAGTTGTTTGAAATGTTTGGACAAAGATTACAGGTAATTTATGAGATATTTTGTAGTCATGTTGCGCGTGTTGGAACCAGTGTTTTTCTGGATCAAATGCGCCAAATAAATGGACATTTTGGATATATAACGACGGAATTAATCGAACAAAAGGACCATTTGTGATGTTTATGGGACATATTGGAGTGCCAACAGAAGAAGCTCATTAAAGGTAAGACATGAATTACATCTTTATTTTTGAGTTCCGTGTCGTGCCTGGTGGGTTGAATTATGATTGTCTGTCTTTGTTTGATGGGTTGCTGTCCTCAGAAAATAGCATGGTTTGCTTGTGCCGTAAAGCCTTTTTGAAATCTGACACGTTGGCTGGATTAACAACCAGTGTAGCTTTAATTTGGTGCATTGCATGTGTGATTTCATGAAAGGTTAATATTTATAGTAATTTAATTTGAATTTGGCGCTCTGTCATTTCACCAGATGTTGTCAAATTGATCCCGCTAAAGGGATTTGATCTCTAAGAAGTTTTAACAAAATATAGTTTTGGCATTTCGGTTAGGACATCAACTTTGTGCATGACACAAGTCATTTTTCCAACAATTGTTTACAGACAGATTATTTCCCTTATAATTAATTCACTGTATCACAATTTCCAGTGGGTCAGAAGTTTACATACACTATGTTGACTGTGCCTTTAAACAGCTTGGAAAATTCCAGAAAATGATGTCACGGCTTTAGAAGCTTTGCTAATTTACATTATTTGAGTCAATTGGAGGTGTACCTGTGGATGTATTTCAAGGCCTAACTTCAAACTCAGAGCATCTTTGCTCATCGGATAATCAAAAGAAATCGGCCAAGACCTCAGAAAAAAAATTGTAGACCTCCACATGTCTGGTTCATCCTTGGGAGCAATTTCCAAATGCCTGAAGGTACCACGTTCATCTGTACAAACAATAGTACGCAAGTATAAACACCATGGACCACACAGCAATCATACCGCTCAGGAAGGAGGTGCGTTCTGTCTCCTAGAGATGAACGTACTTTGGTGCAAAAAATGCAAATCAATCCCAGAACAACAGCAAAGGAACTTGTGTCGATGCTGGAGGAAACCGGTGCAAAAGTATCTATATCCACATATCGACATAACCTGAAAGGCCGCTCTGCAAGGAAGAAGCCACTGCTCCAAAACCGCCATAAAAAAGCCAGACTACGGTTTGCAACTGCACATGGGGACAAAGATCGTACTTTTTGGAGAAATGTCCTCTGGTCTGATGAAACAAAAATAGAACTGTTTGGCCATAATAACCATTGTTATGTTTGGAGGAAAAAGGGGGACGCTTGCAAGCCGAAGAACACCATCCCAACCGTGAACCACAGGGTGGCAGCATCATGTTGTGGGGGTGCATTGCTGCAGGAGGGACTGGTGCACTTCACAAAATAGATGGCATCATGAGGATGGAAAATTATGTGAATATATTGAAGCAACATCTCAAGACATCAGTCAGGAAGTTAAAGCTTGGTCGCAAATGGGTCTTCCAAATGGACAATGACCCCAAGCATACTTCCAAATTTGTGGCAAAATGGCTTAAGGACAACAAAGTCAAGGTATTGGAGTGGCCATCACAAAGCCCTGACCTAAATCCAATAGACATTTTGTGGGCAGAACTGAAAAGGCTTGTGCGAGCAAGGAGGCCTACAAACCTGACTCAGTTATACCAGCTCTGTCAGGAGGAATGGGCCACAATGCGCCCAACTTATTGTGGGAAGCTTGTGGAAGGCTACCCAAAACATTTGACCAAAGTTAAACAATTTAAAGGCAATGCTACCAAATACTAATTGAGTGTATGCAAACTTCTGACCCACTGGGAATGTGGTGAAATAAATAAATGCTGAAATAAATAATTATCTATATTATTATTCTGACATTTCACATTCTTAAAATAAAGTGGTGATCCTAACTGACCTAAGACAGGGATTTTTTACTAGGATTTAATGTCAGGAATTGTGAAAAACTGAGTTTAAATGTATTTGGCTAACTTCTGACTTCAACTGTAAATAGGCACAACACAAATTCATCATTACACTATTGTTTTCTAAATTAAATGAACCTCTTCACCCTCCTTATCATTCAGTTAGGCCTAATTTAAATGTGATTGGGAAGTAACTTGCACAATTATCGCCGATTCCAGACAGTGTCATTCATTCAGTGGGCTGGCATCGTTTGCTCCGCTGGATAGAGTCAAGCATATGTTTTGCATTATTCTAAAGGCCTACTGCAGCATATAACATGTTTTCATTTCCCTTACAATACATGTGATTAGTAATAGAGTCACAGTAAATAAAACATTACAAGAGAATGGTATCAACCCGCAAGGGGTGCGGTCAAATGATTTGCTACTGATAAATAGGCATAACACAAACTCATCATTACACTATTGTCTTTCTAAAATAAATAAGTCTCTTCACCCTCCTTATCATTCAGTTAGGCCTAATTTAAATTAAATTGTGAAGTAAGGTGCACAATTATCGCCCATTCATCCATTGTCATTCATTCAGTGAGGAGAGACACCTGGCTGGGTACCAACATTCTACAGCACATTGACTTGGCAGATTAAGTTAGGAATTGGCTCTAAATCCTTTTAAAATTGTGACAAATGAGCAGTGTAAAATACAAACATTTAGGAAAGGTAAGGGAAGGTGCAGGATATACCTTTTTTTCCAGATTTGTCTTATTCTACAAAATCAAACGTCAGTGGTCGTTGGCCTATGGCGGTTCTAGTGTTAACCCTTTGCGGTGTGGCCTGTTTGATAGCACAGTCTTTATACTGTGCTGTGTGTTCTGTAGGCCTCAAATCTGTCCCTATCCCCTATATAGTACACTACATTTGTGAGGCTCTGTGTGGCTCTGTGACCCATGAGGATCTGGCTAAACGTAGTGCACTATTTAGGGACCAGGGTGCCATTTTGGACACATCCCCTGTGTTTCTCTTCTGTGGTACCGGACTAGGGGTCTGAAACTGCTATAGAAGTTGGGGTTCAGACACAACCAAGCATGCTTTTGTTAGCATAGCAAGCATGGCTAACTCCAGGGCTAAGCCTCATACAAACACTCCAAGTCAAGAGGTGACACTGTGGAGACCCGAGTGAGAGTGATGACTCCACGATGTTCTGGAGGGAAACTATTTAGGTTTTACTACGCACACACATCCCTATGTACTGGACTGAGATCAGTTCTGTCTATCTGACTGTATAGAGCTGAGACTGGGGGCACAAGAGAGTATATCTGTACTGGGGACATAATTCCCTGCATCCCTCTACAGAAGCCTGACTGGATAGATTGAGGTGGTTTCTTTCTTTCTTTCTCTCTTTCTGTCTTCATCTCCTCCCTCTTGATCGTAACCTTGCTAATCCACTCTCAACGTTCGTCACATCCTACTCTACAACGATGACGCAAACACACTCACTCATGCATCCATGCGCTGGCTGACAACCTGCTGTAAAAAATTATATATATTTTCACAATCAACAAACTGTTAGCAGATGAGAGAGAATCATCTATGACTCAACCTGTGTGTCCACATCCTCGCTCACAGATCAGGGAGAGAGAGATCCAAGGAGGAGGGAGATGGAGGGATAGAGAGAGAAAGAGGAAGAGAGGAAATGAATGCGGTATCCAGAGTAGAGGTCAGACTGACAAAACAAAAACTCTTACCTGCTTTGAAAGGCAGGATGGGTGAAGCAAGATAAACATGAAAAAGAGAAGAGAAGCAAACAATTAGTCACACATATAAAAACACAATCGATAGATACGTTTACAGCTGCTATACATTCCAAAAACACACCCACAAGGGCACCCACAAGGGCACCCACTAGGGCACAGACATCAATTAAATGTCTATTCCATGTTGGTTCAACATAATTTAATTGAAATGTCATGGAAACAATGTAGATTCAACCAGTGTGTACCCAGTGGGTATGGAGTGCGTCTCTATAGAAATAGTGAACTGGGCTGAATTGAATGTCACCGACTCTCCACCTCCGCCTCCCACTCTGTAGTTAGACAATGACTGTGCTTCCATGGTGAAGGGAGATGAGGAGGGAAGAGAAGGCTGCTGTGACTCATACGGTTTACTACACACAGAGACAGCCCTATGTACTGAACTGAAGTCAGTTCTGTCTATCTGACTGTATAGAGCTGAGACTGGGGACAAGGGAGACAAGGGAGTAGATCTGTACTGGGGACAGAATTACCGGCATCCCTCTACAGAGGCCAGACTGGATAGATGGAGGTTGAACAAAACTGCACATCTCCACTGTTCTTTCTTTCTCCATCGCCTCCCTCTTGATCGTAACCTTGCTAATCCCCTCTCAATGTTCGTCACATTCATCTACAGCGGATGCTTGGGACAACAGTAGAGAAGAAGGATGAATAGGGCAACATAATGAACTAGAATGATGGATGGATGATAGAGGTAGATTCATGTAACGAGGGAGCTAGACATAGGCCAACGGCATGACATTGGATAATCATCATCATCAGCTAGGAGTTTAAGCCAGATAGTGTTGCTGCAGTGTGAGACAGTATGTGGCTTGGTAAGTAATGAGAGCTGTTTTGTTTTCATTTATCAGATCTTCTTTTGTTTTCACCACAGCGTTACATGATCTATCTGTATATTTGAGGCCAACAGACTGAGACTGTTGCTGTGACTGACTAATACAAAGCCCTCCCCCGCCCTCCCTTCGGCAAATCCAATCACGACAACATCTAGCTCGTCCCGGCTTCTAGGCAGAAACTTGAACAGGATGTACCAGTAACAAGAACCATTCAACGCTGGTCTGACCAATCGGAAGCCACCCTCCAAAACTGTTTTGATCACGCGGACTGGAATATGTTCCGGTCAACCTCAGAGAACGACATTGATCTATACGATGACTCGGTGAGTGCATTCATAAATAAATGCATTGGAGATGTCGTACCCACTGTGACTATTAAAACCTACCCTAACTAGAAACCGTAGATGGATGGTGGCACTCGCAAGAAACTGAAAGCGCGATCCACCGCATTTAACCATGGAAAGAGGTCTGCTGAATTGGCAGAATATAATACAGTGTAGTTATTCCTTCCGCAAGCCAATCAAACAAGAAAATTGCCGGTACTGGGATAAGGTGGATTCACAATTGAACGGCTCAGACATGAGAAGTATATGGCAGAGTCTGCTGGACCAGACGGCATCCCTAGCTGCGTCCTCAGAGTCTGCTGGACCAGACGGCATCCCTAGCTGCGTCCTCAGAGTCTGCTGGATCAGACGGCATCCCTAGCTGCGTCCTCAGAGTCTGCTGGACCAGACGGCATCCCTAGCTGCGTCCTCAGAGTCTGCTGGACCAGATGGCATCCCTAGCTGCGTCCTGAGAGCATGCGCAGACCAGCTGGCTGGTGTGTTTACGGACATATTTAATCGCTCCCTATCCCAGTCTGTTGTCCCCACAAGCTTCAAGATGGCTACCATTGTTCCTGTACCCAAGAAGGCAAAGATAACTGAACTAAATGACTACCGCCCCGTAGCACTCACTTCTGTCATCATAAAGTGCTTTGAGAGGCTATCACCGCCACCTTACCGGCACACTAGACCCACTTCAGTTTGCATACCGCCGCAACAGAACCACAGATGACGCAATCGCCATCACACTGCACACTGACCTATCCCATCTGGACAAAAATAATACCTATGTAAGAATGCTGTTCCTTGACTACTGCTCAGCATTTAACACTGGACTTTCTGATGGGCCGCCCCCAGGTGGTCAAGGAAGGAACATTGCTGACCCTCAACACTGGGGCCCCACAAGGGTGTGTGCTCAGCCCTCTCCTGTACTCCCTATTCACTCACGACTGTGTGGCCATGCACGCCTCCAACTCAATAATCAAGTTTGCGGACGACACAACAGTAGTGGGTTTGATCACCAACAATGACGAGACAGCCTACAGGGAGGAGGTGAGGGCACTCGGAGTGTGGTGTCAGGAAAACAACCTCTCATTCAATGTCAACAAAACAAAGGAGATGATCGTGGACTTCAGGAAACAGTAGAGGGAGCAACAAGAGAACATTACCAACCCCTACGCTCCGTATTTTCAACTGGCTGCCCCACCACCACAGAAAGCACTGAGCTAGGCTGAAGCACCTGCATTTTGGAGCTGCCTTACTCAAGAAAGCAAAAAAGAGACCATGTTTGTATGCAGCTTTATTAACAAAATAATTGTAGTTTTACGGTGTTTGCAAGCTGATATGTGACACGCATCCATTATTATTATATTTTATTTTTTAGCTAAACAGGTGGGGCTGAGCCCTGAATAATGGTTTGCCACTGGTCAGCACACAGCTTCGGGGCATTGTGTGAGCAAGACCCACAAACAAATCGGTTGCAATGTACACAGTTTTCATGTGCCTTGTTTAGTGTGCACCTGCCGACTTGACATTGTGTCTTATTTTTCCAGAGTGGGAGCTGTGGTGCTTGGGGAAGAGGGAGAGCAGGCCCTGCTGCCTTAAATGCCTGCTTGGCGGCTGTAGCTTCTTCCTTGGCATTCATGTGGTTCTCACAAAGCTCACATGCCAAATCCAGTGGGAAGCATGGTGTTGAGGATGCAAACACTCTTATTTATTTTACATCTGTTTACTGTGAGTGTTGCTCCATCACTGATGTGGAGTTCAGCTCCGCTGGTATGTGGTTTTGTGTAGATGGGGGCAGCATCTGCCTTTTTTTATTCACTGTTCTGATCAGGCTAGTCTTCTTTGCAATCAACTTGTCTGCCAGGGAAATTGATGTGAAGAAGTTGTCCATGGTCACATTTCTGCCTTTGCCATTTCATCTCCAGATACAGAAAGCTATTGAGCAAGTACTTGGTTTGGATATCTTTTTTTTATTTTTTTTTTTATTTCACCTTTATTTAACCAGGTAGGCTAGTTGAGAACAAGTTCTCATTTGCAACTGCGACCTCGGCGGCTAACTAAAACTTAACTGAAGTCACATGCACCCTTATCAGTTTCTATCTGGTTTCTAATGCCCATTCATCCATTGATGACATCATTTGCATATTTTAACTGTACAACGTTTATTATGTTACTAGTTTTTGCTTAGTAGCCAGAACAATGCTGCTGCGCGAGTTGTCATGTGCTGAATGCATGGACAGCACGGATATTCTTGGAAAAAGTTACATTTGGAAAAAGAGCTGCACAGCTTGAATTTTGAGTTATTTGACAAAGTGTCATAGAAACTGCAGAGTATGCTCTTTCAGATACTATATAGAAATCAAAATGTTTTACCTGCATGTGACTCTGAAATAGGATTTGATAAAGCGATTCCCCTTTCCATGCATCTATCAATTACACTATGCACCCATCTCACATCGTTAGCCTATTAACGCATCTCGCAACTGGCATCATTAGCCGTTAGCCTAATAGTTAGCCTATTAATCTTTACAATAGGCTAACTCTTATTACGTGTGAAATTAGTTTTGGTGTAGTTTCGATGGGCCGGCTGTGCAGGCTGCCTGGCATCGTTTGTTAAGGATATGTTATGCATTGTTAAAAAGGCTTACTGCAACACATAGCATGTTTTCGTTTCCCTTACAATCCATAGAGTTACAGTAAATAAAATAGTCTTGTAACAGCTTCTTTTTACAAAGTTAAACCTAAAAAATAATGGTATCAACCTGCAAGGCACACGGTCAAATTATTAAAATGAGCGCCAATGCTGATACAGTTGAAGTCAGAAGTTAACATACAATTAGGTTGGAGTCATTAAAACACGTTTTTCAACCACTCCACACATTTCTTGTTAAAAACATCTCAAGGCTAGGGGGCGGTATTTTCACGTCCGGATGAAAAGTGTGCCCAAAGTAAACTGCCTGCTACTCAGGCTCAGAAGCTAGGATACGCATATTATTAGTAGATTTGGATAGAAACACTCTGAAGTTTCTACAACTGTTTTGAATGATGTCTGTGAGTATAACAGAACTTATTTGGCAGGCGAAACCCCGAGGACAAACCATCCAGGATTTTTTTGGGGGGGAGTCACTCTCTTTTCAATGAGGTTTCAATGGGAATCTAGAATTCTAAGGCAGTTGCTTGCAGATCCTATCACTTCCACTGGATGTCAACAGTCTTTAGAAATTGGATTATGTTTTTCCTTTGTGTAATGAAGAAGTAGGGCTGTCCTGAACGAGGGTCAAGTGAAGTGTACTGTTTGTTAGAGGTGCGTGACCTGAAAAGCTCGCTCCACTTTGTTTTCCTCCGGTATTGAACACAGTTTATCCCGTCTTAAATGTTATCGATTATTTACATTAAAAATACCTTGTTAGTTTTAGTTGTTTTAGGAAAGTTGTTTGAAATGTTTGGACAAAGATTACAGGTAATTTATGAGATATTTTGTAGTCATGTTGCGCGTGTTGGAACCAGTGTTTTTCTGGATCAAATGCGCCAAATAAATGGACATTTTGGATATATAACGACGGAATTAATCGAACAAAAGGACCATTTGTGATGTTTATGGGACATATTGGAGTGCCAACAGAAGAAGCTCATTAAAGGTAAGACATGAATTACATCTTTATTTTTGAGTTCCGTGTCGTGCCTGGTGGGTTGAATTATGATTGTCTGTCTTTGTTTGATGGGTTGCTGTCCTCAGAAAATAGCATGGTTTGCTTGTGCCGTAAAGCCTTTTTGAAATCTGACACGTTGGCTGGATTAACAACCAGTGTAGCTTTAATTTGGTGCATTGCATGTGTGATTTCATGAAAGGTTAATATTTATAGTAATTTAATTTGAATTTGGCGCTCTGTCATTTCACCAGATGTTGTCAAATTGATCCCGCTAAAGGGATTTGATCTCTAAGAAGTTTTAACAAAATATAGTTTTGGCATTTCGGTTAGGACATCAACTTTGTGCATGACACAAGTCATTTTTCCAACAATTGTTTACAGACAGATTATTTCCCTTATAATTAATTCACTGTATCACAATTTCCAGTGGGTCAGAAGTTTACATACACTATGTTGACTGTGCCTTTAAACAGCTTGGAAAATTCCAGAAAATGATGTCACGGCTTTAGAAGCTTTGCTAATTTACATTATTTGAGTCAATTGGAGGTGTACCTGTGGATGTATTTCAAGGCCTAACTTCAAACTCAGAGCATCTTTGCTCATCGGATAATCAAAAGAAATCGGCCAAGACCTCAGAAAAAAAATTGTAGACCTCCACATGTCTGGTTCATCCTTGGGAGCAATTTCCAAATGCCTGAAGGTACCACGTTCATCTGTACAAACAATAGTACGCAAGTATAAACACCATGGACCACACAGCAATCATACCGCTCAGGAAGGAGGTGCGTTCTGTCTCCTAGAGATGAACGTACTTTGGTGCAAAAAATGCAAATCAATCCCAGAACAACAGCAAAGGAACTTGTGTCGATGCTGGAGGAAACCGGTGCAAAAGTATCTATATCCACATATCGACATAACCTGAAAGGCCGCTCTGCAAGGAAGAAGCCACTGCTCCAAAACCGCCATAAAAAAGCCAGACTACGGTTTGCAACTGCACATGGGGACAAAGATCGTACTTTTTGGAGAAATGTCCTCTGGTCTGATGAAACAAAAATAGAACTGTTTGGCCATAATAACCATTGTTATGTTTGGAGGAAAAAGGGGGACGCTTGCAAGCCGAAGAACACCATCCCAACCGTGAACCACAGGGTGGCAGCATCATGTTGTGGGGGTGCATTGCTGCAGGAGGGACTGGTGCACTTCACAAAATAGATGGCATCATGAGGATGGAAAATTATGTGAATATATTGAAGCAACATCTCAAGACATCAGTCAGGAAGTTAAAGCTTGGTCGCAAATGGGTCTTCCAAATGGACAATGACCCCAAGCATACTTCCAAATTTGTGGCAAAATGGCTTAAGGACAACAAAGTCAAGGTATTGGAGTGGCCATCACAAAGCCCTGACCTAAATCCAATAGACATTTTGTGGGCAGAACTGAAAAGGCTTGTGCGAGCAAGGAGGCCTACAAACCTGACTCAGTTATACCAGCTCTGTCAGGAGGAATGGGCCACAATGCGCCCAACTTATTGTGGGAAGCTTGTGGAAGGCTACCCAAAACATTTGACCAAAGTTAAACAATTTAAAGGCAATGCTACCAAATACTAATTGAGTGTATGCAAACTTCTGACCCACTGGGAATGTGGTGAAATAAATAAATGCTGAAATAAATAATTATCTATATTATTATTCTGACATTTCACATTCTTAAAATAAAGTGGTGATCCTAACTGACCTAAGACAGGGATTTTTTACTAGGATTTAATGTCAGGAATTGTGAAAAACTGAGTTTAAATGTATTTGGCTAACTTCTGACTTCAACTGTAAATAGGCACAACACAAATTCATCATTACACTATTGTTTTCTAAATTAAATGAACCTCTTCACCCTCCTTATCATTCAGTTAGGCCTAATTTAAATGTGATTGGGAAGTAACTTGCACAATTATCGCCGATTCCAGACAGTGTCATTCATTCAGTGGGCTGGCATCGTTTGCTCCGCTGGATAGAGTCAAGCATATGTTTTGCATTATTCTAAAGGCCTACTGCAGCATATAACATGTTTTCATTTCCCTTACAATACATGTGATTAGTAATAGAGTCACAGTAAATAAAACATTACAAGAGAATGGTATCAACCCGCAAGGGGTGCGGTCAAATGATTTGCTACTGATAAATAGGCATAACACAAACTCATCATTACACTATTGTCTTTCTAAAATAAATAAGTCTCTTCACCCTCCTTATCATTCAGTTAGGCCTAATTTAAATTAAATTGTGAAGTAAGGTGCACAATTATCGCCCATTCATCCATTGTCATTCATTCAGTGAGGAGAGACACCTGGCTGGGTACCAACATTCTACAGCACATTGACTTGGCAGATTAAGTTAGGAATTGGCTCTAAATCCTTTTAAAATTGTGACAAATGAGCAGTGTAAAATACAAACATTTAGGAAAGGTAAGGGAAGGTGCAGGATATACCTTTTTTTCCAGATTTGTCTTATTCTACAAAATCAAACGTCAGTGGTCGTTGGCCTATGGCGGTTCTAGTGTTAACCCTTTGCGGTGTGGCCTGTTTGATAGCACAGTCTTTATACTGTGCTGTGTGTTCTGTAGGCCTCAAATCTGTCCCTATCCCCTATATAGTACACTACATTTGTGAGGCTCTGTGTGGCTCTGTGACCCATGAGGATCTGGCTAAACGTAGTGCACTATTTAGGGACCAGGGTGCCATTTTGGACACATCCCCTGTGTTTCTCTTCTGTGGTACCGGACTAGGGGTCTGAAACTGCTATAGAAGTTGGGGTTCAGACACAACCAAGCATGCTTTTGTTAGCATAGCAAGCATGGCTAACTCCAGGGCTAAGCCTCATACAAACACTCCAAGTCAAGAGGTGACACTGTGGAGACCCGAGTGAGAGTGATGACTCCACGATGTTCTGGAGGGAAACTATTTAGGTTTTACTACGCACACACATCCCTATGTACTGGACTGAGATCAGTTCTGTCTATCTGACTGTATAGAGCTGAGACTGGGGGCACAAGAGAGTATATCTGTACTGGGGACATAATTCCCTGCATCCCTCTACAGAAGCCTGACTGGATAGATTGAGGTGGTTTCTTTCTTTCTTTCTCTCTTTCTGTCTTCATCTCCTCCCTCTTGATCGTAACCTTGCTAATCCACTCTCAACGTTCGTCACATCCTACTCTACAACGATGACGCAAACACACTCACTCATGCATCCATGCGCTGGCTGACAACCTGCTGTAAAAAATTATATATATTTTCACAATCAACAAACTGTTAGCAGATGAGAGAGAATCATCTATGACTCAACCTGTGTGTCCACATCCTCGCTCACAGATCAGGGAGAGAGAGATCCAAGGAGGAGGGAGATGGAGGGATAGAGAGAGAAAGAGGAAGAGAGGAAATGAATGCGGTATCCAGAGTAGAGGTCAGACTGACAAAACAAAAACTCTTACCTGCTTTGAAAGGCAGGATGGGTGAAGCAAGATAAACATGAAAAAGAGAAGAGAAGCAAACAATTAGTCACACATATAAAAACACAATCGATAGATACGTTTACAGCTGCTATACATTCCAAAAACACACCCACAAGGGCACCCACAAGGGCACCCACTAGGGCACAGACATCAATTAAATGTCTATTCCATGTTGGTTCAACATAATTTAATTGAAATGTCATGGAAACAATGTAGATTCAACCAGTGTGTACCCAGTGGGTATGGAGTGCGTCTCTATAGAAATAGTGAACTGGGCTGAATTGAATGTCACCGACTCTCCACCTCCGCCTCCCACTCTGTAGTTAGACAATGACTGTGCTTCCATGGTGAAGGGAGATGAGGAGGGAAGAGAAGGCTGCTGTGACTCATACGGTTTACTACACACAGAGACAGCCCTATGTACTGAACTGAAGTCAGTTCTGTCTATCTGACTGTATAGAGCTGAGACTGGGGACAAGGGAGACAAGGGAGTAGATCTGTACTGGGGACAGAATTACCGGCATCCCTCTACAGAGGCCAGACTGGATAGATGGAGGTTGAACAAAACTGCACATCTCCACTGTTCTTTCTTTCTCCATCGCCTCCCTCTTGATCGTAACCTTGCTAATCCCCTCTCAATGTTCGTCACATTCATCTACAGCGGATGCTTGGGACAACAGTAGAGAAGAAGGATGAATAGGGCAACATAATGAACTAGAATGATGGATGGATGATAGAGGTAGATTCATGTAACGAGGGAGCTAGACATAGGCCAACGGCATGACATTGGATAATCATCATCATCAGCTAGGAGTTTAAGCCAGATAGTGTTGCTGCAGTGTGAGACAGTATGTGGCTTGGTAAGTAATGAGAGCTGTTTTGTTTTCATTTATCAGATCTTCTTTTGTTTTCACCACAGCGTTACATGATCTATCTGTATATTTGAGGCCAACAGACTGAGACTGTTGCTGTGACTGACTAATACAAAGCCCTCCCCCGCCCTCCCTTCGGCAAATCCAATCACGACAACATCTAGCTCGTCCCGGCTTCTAGGCAGAAACTTGAACAGGATGTACCAGTAACAAGAACCATTCAACGCTGGTCTGACCAATCGGAAGCCACCCTCCAAAACTGTTTTGATCACGCGGACTGGAATATGTTCCGGTCAACCTCAGAGAACGACATTGATCTATACGATGACTCGGTGAGTGCATTCATAAATAAATGCATTGGAGATGTCGTACCCACTGTGACTATTAAAACCTACCCTAACTAGAAACCGTAGATGGATGGTGGCACTCGCAAGAAACTGAAAGCGCGATCCACCGCATTTAACCATGGAAAGAGGTCTGCTGAATTGGCAGAATATAATACAGTGTAGTTATTCCTTCCGCAAGCCAATCAAACAAGAAAATTGCCGGTACTGGGATAAGGTGGATTCACAATTGAACGGCTCAGACATGAGAAGTATATGGCAGAGTCTGCTGGACCAGACGGCATCCCTAGCTGCGTCCTCAGAGTCTGCTGGACCAGACGGCATCCCTAGCTGCGTCCTCAGAGTCTGCTGGATCAGACGGCATCCCTAGCTGCGTCCTCAGAGTCTGCTGGACCAGACGGCATCCCTAGCTGCGTCCTCAGAGTCTGCTGGACCAGATGGCATCCCTAGCTGCGTCCTGAGAGCATGCGCAGACCAGCTGGCTGGTGTGTTTACGGACATATTTAATCGCTCCCTATCCCAGTCTGTTGTCCCCACAAGCTTCAAGATGGCTACCATTGTTCCTGTACCCAAGAAGGCAAAGATAACTGAACTAAATGACTACCGCCCCGTAGCACTCACTTCTGTCATCATAAAGTGCTTTGAGAGGCTATCACCGCCACCTTACCGGCACACTAGACCCACTTCAGTTTGCATACCGCCGCAACAGAACCACAGATGACGCAATCGCCATCACACTGCACACTGACCTATCCCATCTGGACAAAAATAATACCTATGTAAGAATGCTGTTCCTTGACTACTGCTCAGCATTTAACACTGGACTTTCTGATGGGCCGCCCCCAGGTGGTCAAGGAAGGAACATTGCTGACCCTCAACACTGGGGCCCCACAAGGGTGTGTGCTCAGCCCTCTCCTGTACTCCCTATTCACTCACGACTGTGTGGCCATGCACGCCTCCAACTCAATAATCAAGTTTGCGGACGACACAACAGTAGTGGGTTTGATCACCAACAATGACGAGACAGCCTACAGGGAGGAGGTGAGGGCACTCGGAGTGTGGTGTCAGGAAAACAACCTCTCATTCAATGTCAACAAAACAAAGGAGATGATCGTGGACTTCAGGAAACAGTAGAGGGAGCACCCCCCTTCCACATCGAAGGGACAGCAGTGGAGAAGGTGGAAAGTTTTAAGTTCCTGGGTGTACACATCACAGAAAAACTGAAATAGTCCACACACACAGACAATGTGGTGAAGAAGGTGCAACCTCAGGAGGCTGAAGAAATTTGGCTTGCCACCCAAAACCCTGACAAACTTTTACAGACGCACAATCGAACGCATCCTGTCGGGCTGTATCACAGCCTGGTACGGCAACTGCACATACCTCAACCGCAAGGCTCTCCAGAGGGTGGTGCGGTCTGCACAACACATCACCGGGAGCAAACTACCTGCCATCCAGGACACCTACAACACCCGATGTCACAGGAAGGTCAAAAAGATCATCAAGGACAACAACCACCCGATCCACTGCCTGTTCACACCACTATCATCCAAAAGGTGAGGTCAGTACAGGTGCATCAAAGCTGGGACAGAGAGATTGAGAAACAGCTTCTATCTCAAGGCCACCAGACTGCTAAACAGCAATCACTAACTCAGAGAGGCTCCTGTCTACATTGAGACCCAATCACTGGACACTTTAATAAATGGATCACTGGTCACTTTAAAACAATGCCACTTTAAATATTGTCATTTTAAATGTTTTTACATAACTTACATTATTTATATCACGTATATACTGTATTTTATACCATCTACTGCACCAAGCCTACCAATGCATCACCCCCCTTGGCATTTTTCCTATTTTGTTGCCTTACAACCTGGAATTAAAATTGATTGTTTGGGGGGTTGTATCACTTGATTTACACAACATGCCTACCACTTTGAAGGTGCAAAATATTTTTATTGTGAAACAAACAAGAAATAAGACAAAAAAACAGAAACGTTGAGCATGCATAACTATTTTTTTCTCTCTCAAATAATAGCTGATGTGTGTAACAATTTGTCTGTAGAGGTGTAAATATTAATGTGTGTAGTGTTAGATGTAGGTAGTATGGGATGTAGGTATTGTGGGGTGTAGGTATTGTGGGGTGTAGGTATTGTGGGGTGTAGGTATTGTGGAATGTAGGTATTGTGGGGTGTAGGTATTGTGGGGTGTAGGCATTGTGGGGTGTAGGTATTGTGGGGTGTAGGTATTATGCGGTATAGGTATTGTGGGGTGTAGGTATTGTGCGGTGTATGTATTGTGCGGTGTAGGTATTGTGCGGTGTAGGTATTGTGGGGTGTAGGTATTGTGGGGTGTAGGTATTGTGGGGTGTAGGTATTGTGGAATATAGGTATTGTGGGGTGTAGGTATTGTGGGGTGTAGGTATTGTGGGGTGTAGGTATTGTGGGGTGTAGGTATTATGCGGTATAGGTATTGTGGGGTGTAGGTATTGTGCGGTGTATGTATTGTGCGGTGTAGGTATTGTGCGGTGTAGGTATTGTGGGGTGTAGGTATTGTGGGGTGTAGGTATTGTGGGGTGTAGGTATTGTGGGGTGTAGGTATTGTGCGGTGTAGGTATTGTGGGGTGTAGGTATTGTGAGATTTAGGTAGTGTTGGATGTAGGTATTGTGGGATGAAAGTATTGTGGGATGAAAGTATTGTGGGATGTGGGTCGTGTTGGATGTAGGTATTGTGGGATGAAAGTATTGTGGGATGAAAGTATTGTGGGATGAAAGTATTGTGGGATGTGGGTCGTGTTGGATGTAAGTAGTGTTGGTTGTAAGTATTGTGGAATGTAGTTTGTTGAATACTTTGTTGGATGTAGGTAGTGTTGGTATTGTGTAGTTTGTTGAATACTTTGTTGGATGTAGGTAGTGTTGGTATTGTGTAGTTTGTTGAATACTTTGTTGGATGTAGGTAGTGTTGGTATTGTGTAGTTTGTTGAATACTTTGTTGGATGTAGGTAGTGTTGGTATTGTGTAGTTTGTTGAATACTTTGTTGGATGTAGGTAGTGTTGGTATTGTGTAGTTTGTTGAATACTTTGTTGGATGTAGGTAGTGTTGGTATTGTGTAGTTTGTTGAATACTTTGTTGGATGTAGGTAGTGTGGGTATTGTGTAGTTTGTTGAATACTTTGTTGGATGTAGGTAGTGTTGGTATTGTGTATTTTGTTGAATACTTTGTTGGATGTAGGTAGTGTTGGTATTGTGTATTTTGTTGAATACTTTGTTGGATGTAGGTAGTGTTGGTATTGTGTATTTTGTTGAATACTTTGTTGGATGTAGGTAGTGTTGGTATTGTGTAGTTTGTTGAATACTTTGTTGGATGTAGGTAGTGTTGGTATTGTGTAGTTTGTTGAATACTTTGTTGGATGTAGGTAGTGTGGGTATTGTGTAGTTTGTTGAATACTTTGTTGGATGTAGGTAGTGTTGGTATTGTGTATTTTGTTGAATACTTTGTTGGATGTAGGTAGTGTTGGTATTGTGTAGTTTGTTGAATACTTTGTTGGATGTACCTGAGCTGACAAGTTGAAAAATGTGTCTTTGTGCCCTTTAGCAAGGCATTTAACCCTTATTTTGTGGCGCATTATTATGGCTGACCCTGAAAATCAATACATTTCACTGCACATGTCTGGTTTATGTGACAATATTTGTGTTGTTGTTATGAGACTAGGTGACTAATTCCCTTCTCAACCCAACATAGAGCCTCTCTGGGGAACTAGCATAAACCCTCAGTAGGCCTACCTCCGGCTGGGTCAACATCCTCCCCATGACACATAAACTACAGGTCGACCGATTATGATTTTTCAACACCGATACCGATTATTGGAGGGCAAAAGAAGCCGATACCGATTAATCGGTCGATTTTTTAAAATGTATATATATACATACACATTTTTGTAATAATGACAATTGCAACAATACTGAATGAACACTTTTATTTTAACTTAATATAATACATATGGGCTTTTGTATGGGTGTTCTTAAGATGATTCCACAGGTTGGTGGTATTTTTTTAATTAGCCGTTGCTGACCACATGCTTACATCTTTATCACAAATAAGACACCTTGCTTTCCCTGGTGCCAATTCCATGTAGTAGTCCCACGCTGGTGCTCTGCTTTTCTCTCCCATCTGTAAAACACACACAGCTCTGAAGTGACAATGATACTGAAGAGTCTGCTTAGGAGACAAATACTCTCAACTGTTTGAATAAAAATAGAGTTTAAGTTACCTGTGATAAATGTTGAAAACAAAAACTGTAATTTCTATATGCAGAAAATCTATTTTAATAATGGACATGGTAAGAATTGACTACCAAAGTGCGAGTCATAATTCCCATGACACCTTCTAGCAAGATCTGAAAAGTGGTTCCTTCATTCATTTATTCCATAGGATATTTTTAGATTCACTTAAAATAAGGTCTATGTTTCGTGTAGGCTTACACCACCTTGCCAATTTTATAACTGTATAGATAGTCATAGGACAAGGTAACTCTGATCAATATTGGCTAAATATAAGCGAAGATAAAACATTTTGTAGAGTGGATTTATGAAAATATGTTGACAAATGTTACCTTATCCTAGTGAGATTTACACTGGTATCAAAACGCAGAGGCGGTTTAAGCCTGAACGAAACACAGACCTTATTTGAAGTAGATCAAGACATTCTCTATGGAAGACATGAACAGAGGCGGTTTAAACCTGAACGAATCACAGACCTTATTTGAAGTAGATCAAGACATTCTCTATGGAAGACATGAACAGAGGCGGTTTAAACCTGCACGAAACACAGACCTTATTTGAAGTAGATCAAGACATTCTCTATGGAAGACATGAACAGAGGCGGTTTAAACCTGCACGAAACACAGACCTTATTTGAAGTAGATCAAGACATTCTCTATGGAAGACATGAACAGAGGCGGTTTAAGCCTGAACGAAACACAGACCTTATTTGAAGTAGATCAAGACATTCTCTATGGAAGACATGAACAGAGGCGGTTTAAACCTGCACGAAACACAGACCTTATTGGAAGTAGACCAAGACATTCTCTATGGAAGACATGAACTGTAAAATAACGAAAGAACCCCTTTCAAGTTCAGCTGCAAGTTATTACAGGAATTATAACGCATCGACTATTTCTCTCTAAACCATATACCTTTGACTATTACGAGCCTGCTGCTGCCTACCACCCCTCAGTCAGACTGCTCTATCAAATATCAAATCCTAGACTTAACTATAATAAGCAGGTTTAAAATTATATACTTGTGTATTGTACACATTGGAGTACACATTGGAGCAACAACAGTCGTTGATTGATTGTTTTTTATAAGATAAGTTTAATGTTAGCTAGCAACTTACCTAGGCTTACTGCATTCGCGTAACAGGCAGGCTCCTCGTAAGGCAGGTGGTTAGAGCGTTGGACTAGTTAACTGTAAGTTTGCAAGATTGGATCCCCGAGCTGACAAGGTAAAAATCTGTCGTTCTGCCTCGTTCCTAGGCAGTCATTGAAAATAAGAATGTATTCTTAACTGACTTGCCTAGTTAAATAAAGATTAAATTAAAGGTGTAATTATTAATAATTTTTTTAATTGGCAAAATCAGCACCCAAAAATACAGATTTCCGATTGTTATGAAAACTTGAAATCGGCCCTAATTAATCGGCCATTCCGATTAATCAGTCGACCTCTAACATAAACCCTCAGTAGGTCTACCCCTGGCTGGGTCAACATCCTCCCCAGGACACATACACCCTCAGTAGGTCTGCCCCTGGCTCGGTCAACATCCTCCCCAAGACACACACACCCTCGGTAGGCCTACCCCTGGCTGGGTGAACAGCCTCCCCAGAACACCACACACAAACACCTTATATAACCCATTAAACTTAATCTACTCTCTATTTCACCACATCCTCTCCAACACAGTCAAACCAACACACATTTTCCTCTGTCTGCACGCATTACATCTGAAAAAGGAGTAATTATATGTAATTACAGTATTTCCAACTGTAAATAATCATGATACTTCAGCCACTTAGATCATCTCACGTGCCTCTGCTTTCATCTCCCTAGGATATCTAATGTTAATGCCCTGAACAATACCATACAGCACATCTTATAACGCCAGGGAAGACTAGGGAAGAGAACTAAGGGATAGTCTGAGAAGAGAGGAAGGAAGGAAGGAAGGAAGGGGGATAGAGGCCAAAATGCAGGTTGTCGGGGGCACCCTGGTCAGCGGTTAACTGTAGGACTGTCGAGGAGTACACTAATTAGGTGTGGAGCGTAATTCACTTAATAATTCAGCCACACCTTCAATTATTCATTCAAAAGCCTGCATGCAGCAGTCCTCTGCACAGAGGGCATGAAGGTGGACGCACACACACAGTTAACTGTGATAACTAAACACACTCAAAGTCCGGATAAAACGTGTCTCTGCAAATTTGACAGGATTTAAATGAATGTGAAATTACAAAAACAAATCCTTGCTCAATAATATTATTTGATTGCATTAGAGAAGAGAAATCCCCCTTAAACCTTGTTCCTCTCCACCTCTCACTGTGTCATCCCCCTCCTCCTCTCAACTCTCTCTCTCTAATTCAATTCAAGGGGCTTTATTGGCATGGGAAACATATGTTAATGTTGCCAAAGCAAGTGAAGTCAAAAATATACAAAAGTGAAATAAACAATACAAATGAACAGTAAACATTACACTCACAGACGTTACAAAAGAATAAAGACATTACAAACGTCATATTATGTCTATATACAGTGTTGTAATGATGTACAAATGGTTCAAATACAAAAGGGAAAATAAATAAACATAAATATGGGTTGTATTTACAAAGCTGTTTGTTCTTCACTGGTTGCCCTTTTCTTGTGGCAACAGGTCACAAATCTTGCTGCTGTGATGGCACACTGTGGTATTTCACCCAGTAGATACGGGAGTTTATCAAAATTGGGTTTGTTTTCAAATTCTTTGGGGATCTGTGTAATCTGAGGGAAATATGTGTCTCTAATATGGTCATACATTTGGTTAGGAAGTTAGATGTGCAGCTCAGTTTCCACCTCATTTTGTGGGCAGTGTGCACATAGCCTGTCTTCTCTTGAGAGCCATGTCTGCCTATGGCGGCCTTTCTCAATAGCAAGGCTTTGCTCACTGAGTCTGTATATAGTCAAAACTTTCCTTAATTTTGGGTCAGTCACAGTGGTCAGGTATTCTGCCGCTGTGTACTCTCTGTTTAGGGCCAAATAGCATTCTAGTTTGCTCTGTTTCTTTGTTCATTCTTTCCAATGTGTCAAGTAATTATCTTTTTGTTTTCTCATGATTTGGTTGGGTCTAATTGTGTTGCTGTCCTGGGGCTCTGTGGGGTGTGTTTGTGGTTGTGAACAGAGCCCCAGGACCAACTTGCTTAGAGGACTCTTCTCCAGGTTCATCTCTCTGTAGGTGATGACTTTGTAATGGAAGGTTTGGGAATCGCTTCCATTTAGGTGGTTAGAGAATTTAACGGCTCTATTCTGGATTTTGATAATTAATGAGTATCGGCATTATTTGGTGTTTTATGTCGTATATTATGCAGAATTCTGCATGCATTATTTGGTGTTTTACCTTGTAAACAGAGTCTCAATTTGGTGTTTGTCCCATTTTGTGAAGTCTTGGTTGGTGAGCAGACCCCAGACCTCACAACCATAAAGGGCAATGGGTTCGTCGGTATGTCGATTTTATTCTTCCTTTTGATGGGATAGAAGGCCCTTCTTGCCTTGTCTCTCAGATTGTTCACAGCTTTGTGGAAGTAACTTGTGGCGCTGATGTTTAGGCTGATGTTTAGGCTTTTTTGTGTGCTCTAGGGCAACGGTGTCTAGATGGAATTTGTATTTGTAGTCCTGGCAACTGGACCTTTTTTGGAACACCATTATTTTGGTCTTACAGAGATTTACTGTCAGAGCGCAGGTCTGACAGAATATGTGCAGAATATCTAGGTGCTGCTGTAGGCCCTCCTTGGTTGGTGACAGAAGCACCAGATCATCAGTAGACATTTGACTTCAGATTCTAGTAGGGTGAGGCCGGGTGCTGCAGACTGTTCTAGTTCCCTCGCCAATTCGCAGATATGTATGTTGAAGAGGGTGGGGCTTAAGCTGCATCCCTGTTTCACCCCACGGCCCTGTGGGAAGAAATGTGTGTGTTTTTTGCCTATTTTAACAGCACACTTGTTGTTTGTGTACTGTACATTCATTTTATAATGTTGTATGTTTTTCCCTCAACACCACTTTCAATCAATTGTATAGCAGATCCTCATGCCAAATTGAGTCAAAGGTTTTTTTGAAATCAACAAAGAAGACTTTGCCTTTGTTTTTATTTGTTTGTCTGTCAATTAGGGTTAGCAGGGTGAATATGTGGTCTGACATTTGCTTAGTACATTATTTTCACTGAGGAAATGTACGAGTCTGGTGTTAATCTCTCTCTCGCTCTTCCTCCCACACCTCTATCTCCCATTTATTCCCCTCTTCCGATCACTACTCTCTTCCTCTCCCCTGTCTCCACATCTTCATCCCCACTCTCTCCTCCCTCTCTGTTCCTCTCCATCTCTCCTCCCTCTCTGTCCCTCTCCATCTCTCCTCCCTCTCTGTCCCTCTCCATCTCTCCCTCTCCATCTCTCCTCCCTCTCTGTCCCTCTCAATCTCTACTCCCTCTCTGTTACCTCTAAATCTCTCCTCCCTCTCTGTTCCTCTCCATCTCTCCTCCCTCTGCGTCCCTCTCCATCTCTCCGTTCCTCTCAATCTCTCCTCCCTCTCTGTTCCTCTCCATCTCTCCTCCCTCTCTGTTACAATCTCCATCTCTCCTCCTCCTCTGTTCCTCTCCATCTCTCCTCCCTCTGCATCCCTCTCTATCTCTCCTCCCTCTCTGTCCCTCTCCCCCTCTGTGCCTCTCTGTTCCTCTCCATCTCTCCTCCTTCTCTGTTACCTCTCCATCTCTCCTCCCTCTCTGTTACCTCTCCATCTCCCCTCCCTCTCTGTCCCTCTCCATCTCTCCTCCATCTCTGTCCCTCTCCATCTCTCCTCACTCTCTGTCCCTCTCCATCTCTCCTCCCTCTCTGTCCCTCTCCATCTCTCCTCCCTCTCTGTTACCTCTCCATCTCTCCTCCCTCTCTGTTCCTCTCCATCTCTGTCCCTCTCCCTCTCTGTTACCTCTCCCTCTCTGTTACCTCTCCCTCTCTGGTCCTCTCCATCTCTCCTCCATCTCTGTTCCTCTCCCTCTATGTTCCTCTCCCTCTCTGTCACCTCTCCTTCTCTGGTCCTCTCCATCTCTGTTCCTCTCCATCTCTGTTCCTCTCCATCTCTGTTCCTCTCCCTCACTGTTCCTCTCCCTCTCTGATCCTTTCCATCTCTTCTCCCTCTCTGTTACCTCTCCCTCTCTGTTCCTCTCCATCTCTCCTCCCTCTCTGTTCCTCTCCCTCTCTGTCCCTCTCCCTCTGTTCCTCTCCCTCTCTGTCACCTCTCCCTCTCTGGTCCTCTCCATCTCTGTGCCTCTCCCTCTCTGTTCCTCTCCCTATCTGATCCTCTCCATCTCTCCTCCTTCTCTGTTACCACTCCATCTCTGTGCCTCTCCCTCTCTGTTCCTCCACCCTCTCTGTGCCTCTCCCTCTCTGATCCTCTCCCTCTCGGTTCCTTTCCATCTCTCCTCCCTCTCTGTTTCTCTCCATCTCTCCTACCTCGCTGTTACCTCTCCCTCTCTGTTCCTCTCTGTTCCTCTCCATCTCTCCTCCTTATCTGTTCCTCTCCATCTCTCCCCCCTCCCTGTTCCTCTCCCTCTCTGTTCCTATCTGTTTTTCTCCATATCTCCTCCTTCTCTGTTACCTCTCCCTCTCTGTTCCTCTCTGTTCCTCTCCATCTCTCCTCCTTCTCTGTTACCTCTCCCTCTCTGTTCCTCTCTGTTCCTCTCCATCTCTCCTCCTTATATGTTCCTCTCCATCTCTCCCCCCTCCCTGTTCCTCTCCCTCTCTGTTCCTATCTGTTCCTCTCCATATCTCCTCCTTCTCTGTTACCTCTCCCTCTCTGTTCCTCTCTGTTCCTCTCCATCTCTCCTCCTTCTCTGTTACCTCTCCCTCTCTGTTCCTCTCAATCTCTCCTCCTTCTCTGTTCCTCTCTGTTTCTCTCCATCTCTCCTCCCTCTCTGTTACCTCTCCCTCTCTGTTCCTCTCTGTTCCTCTCCATCTCTCCTCCTTCTCTATTCCTCTCCATCTCTCCTCCTTCTCTGTTCCTCTCCATCTCTCCTCCCTCTCTGTTCCTCTCCATCTCTCCCCCTTCTCTGTTCCTCTCCATCTCTCCTCCCTCCCTGTTCCTCTCCATCTCTCCTCCCTCTCTGTTCCTCTCCATCTCTCCTCCCTCCCTGTTCCTCTCCATCTCTCCTCCCTCTCTGTTCCTCTCCATCTCTCCTCCTTCTCTGTTCCTCTCCATCTCTCCTCCCTCCCTGTTCCTCTCCATCTCTTCTCCCTCTCCGTTCCTCTCCATCTCTCCCCCTTCTCTGTTACCTCCTCATCTCTGTTCTTCTCCCTCTCTGTTACCTCTCCATCTCTCCTCCCTCTCTGTTCCTCTCCCTCTCTCCTCCCTCTCTGTTCATCTCCCTCTCTGTTCCTCTCCATCTCTCCTCCCTCTCTATTCCTCTCCCTCTCTATTCCTCTCCCTCTCTTTACCTCTTCCCTCCCTCTCTTTTCCTCTCCCTCTCTGTTCCTCTCCCTCTCCTCGCTCTCTGTTCCTCTCCCTCTCTCCTCCCTCTCTGTTCCTCTCCCTCTCTGTTCCTCTCCCTCTCTCCTCCCTCTCTGTTCCTCCCCCTCTCTGTTCCTCTCCCCTCCCTCTCTGTTCCTCTCCCCTCCCTCTCTGTTCCTCTCCCTCTCTCCTCCCTCTCTGTTCCTCTCCCTCTCTGTTCCTCTCCCTCTCTGTTCCTCTCCCTCTCCCCTCCCTCTCTGTTCTTCTCCCTCTCTGTTCCTCTCCATCTCTGTTCCTCTCCATCTCTCCTCCCTCTCTGTCCCTCTCCCCTCCCTCTCTGTTCCTCTCCCCTCCATCTCTGTTCCTCTCCCCTCCCTCTCTGTCCCTCTCCCCTCCCTCTCTGTCTCTCTCCCCTCCCTCTCTGTTCCTCTCCCTCTCTGTTCCTCTCCCTCTCTCCTCCCTCTCTGTTCCTCTCCCTATCTGTCCCTCTCCCTCTCTGTTCCTCTCCCTGTCTCCTCCCTCTCTGTTCCTCCCCCTATCTGTCCCTCTCCCTCTCTGTTCCTCTCCCTCTCTGTCCCTCTCCCTCTCTCCTCCCTCTCTGTACCTCTCCCTCTCTTTTCCCTCTCTGTTCCTCCCCCTCTCTGTTCCTCTCCCGCTCTCCTCCCTCTCTGTTCCTCCCCCTCTCTGTTCCTCTACCTCTCTCCTCCCTCTCTGTTTCTCTCCCCTCCCTCTCTGTACCTCTCCATCTCTCCTCCCTCTCTGTTCCTCTCCCTCTCTCCTCCCTCTCTGTTCCTCCCCCTCTCTGTTCCTCTCCCTCTCTCCTCCCTCTCTGTTCCTCTCCCCTCCCTCTCTGTACCTCTCCCTCTCAACCATGTTGCATTGGATTAGTATTGTAATCTAGGGAACTTCTCTAAACCAGGGCAATCATATTAAGACGTAATGGATATATAAAATCAAGAGCTGATAGGCAATGATTAATCAACTGCTGAAATGCAGTGGGGTAAAATCAGTTTAGACTGAATTAATCCCCCACCAACGACTGCTCTTCTCCTCTGGGCAATTTACTGAGAAAATACAATTATACCCAATGAGTTACACCTCGCTGCTTCACCTCATTTCTGGGTTCATCTGCTGTGGTACAATGGTGGGGTGGGGTGTGGGTGTAGAAGACTGAGTAGAAACTCAGTGCTGACATGATTAAAGAAGAACTGCATCCAATGAAAGGAGGTGTAGTGTAATACATAAGTGAGTCAAGGTTATCTGATGCAGTAGATTGAACCTAATTAAGTCTTGGTCATTTTGAAGAACAGCCTTTAATTTTCCTATCTGATAGCTCTGGCATTGGCCATGTACTGGACTGGTCATAGACAATTAGTCTGACCTCCCTCTGCCCTTACACTATAGAGGAGAGAATGATCGAGTGGGCCGTGAAAAAGAGACTCAGAAAAGGCCTATGCTGTATAAAGTGTGAGAAGTTGTGACTCACTTTTCACTGTTTCTGCAACCACTGCCTATAGACTGAATCTTAAACAGAAACTGTTGAATCTCCCCAACCCCCAAGACACACACAACCCCCCCCCCCCCATCACCAAACACCCCCCAAGACACACACAACCCCCCCATCACCAAACACCCCCCAAGACACACACAAACACGACCCATCACCAAACACCCCCCAAGACACAAACAACCCCCCATCACCAAACACCCCCCAAGACACACACAAACCCCCCCATCACCAAACAACCCCCAAGACACACACAACCCCCCCCCATCACCAAACACCCCCCAAGACACACACAACCCCCCCCCCATCACCAAACACCCCCCAAGACACACACAACCCCCCCCCATCACCAAACACCCCCCAAGACACACACAAACACCCCCATAACCAAACACCCCCCAAGACACACACAAACCCCCCCATCACCAAACACCCCCCAAGACACACACAAACCCCCCCATCACCAAACACCCCCCAAGACACACACAAACCCCCCATCACCAATGACCCTCTGTCTCTCCCAGCCTGTGCAGCAGAGAATAGCAGGTAAAGTCAAATAAAACCAATACAACTGGTGTAGATGTTGCCGTGAAATGCTTACTTATGAGCCCTTCCCAACAATGCAGTTAAAAATACAAATAAAATAGGTACGTGAGGAATAAAATAAAATCCATGGAGCTACAGTATATACAGGGAGTACCAGTACCAGATCAATGTGGAGCTATATACAGGGAGTACCAGTACCAGATCAATGTGGAGCTATATACAGGGAGTACCAGTACCAGATCAATGTGGAGCTATATACAGGGAGTACCAGTACCAGATCAATATGGAGCTATATACAGGGAGTACCAGTACCAGATCAATGTGGAGCTATATACAGGGAGTACCAGTACCAGATCAATATGGAGCTATATACAGGGAGTACCAGTACCAGATCAATGTGGAGCTATATACAGGGAGTACCAGTACCAGATCAATGTGGAGCTATATACAGGGAGTACCAGTACCAGATCAATATGGAGCTATATACAGGGAGTACCAGTACCAGATCAATGTGGAGCTATATACAGGGAGTACCAGTACCAGATCAATGTGGAGCTATATACAGGGAGTACCAGTACCAGATCAATGTGGAGCTATATACAGGGAGTGCCAGTACCAGATCAATGTGGAGCTATATACAGGGAGTACCAGTACCAGATCAATGTGGAGCTATATACAGGGGGTACCAGTACCAGATCAATGTGGAGCTATATACAGGGAGTACCAGTACCAGATCAATGTGGAGCTATATACAGGGAGTACCAGTACCAGATCAATGTGGAGCTATATACAGGGAGTACCAGTACCAGATCAATGTGGAGCTATATACAGGGAGTACCAATCAATGTGGAGCTATATACAGGGAGTACCAGTACCAGATCAATGTGGAGCTATATACAGGGAGTACCAGTACCAGATCAATGTGGAGCTATATACAGGGAGTACCAGTACCAGATCAATGTGGAGCTATATATAGGTAGTACCAATGTGCAGCGGAATGAGGTATTTGAGGTAGATACTATATGTACATGAAGGCAGGGTAAAGTGACTAGGCATCAGGATAGATAAGGTATTTGAGGTAGATACTATATGTACATGAAGGCAGGGTAAAGAGACTAGGCATCAGGATAGATAAGGTATTTGAGGTAGATACTATATGTACATGAAGGCAGGGTAAAGTGACTAGGCATCGGGATAGATAAGGTATTTGAGGTAGATACTATATGTACATGAAGGCAGGGTAAAGTGACTAGGCATCAGGATAGATAAGAATAAAAAAATAACTGCGCAAATGATGAGTGTGTGTGTGTGTGTGTGTGTGTGTGTGTGTGTGTGTGTGTGTGTGTGTTGCCGGTCTGCGCATGTGTTATTTCGGTGACTTCAAGGTAGACATTTCAAAATGGTTTGATATAAATTTAAATGTGATTTTCTTGCAGCTTGTGTAGTTGAGGTTTAAGAGTTGAGATAGACACAGTGACACCATAAGTCCTGGCAACAACAAAACATTTGCATGTCATTCAAAATGTCACATGAAACATGAACAAAGCTCATCCATCTTATTCTCCAGTGACTGGACATTCGCCAATAGAATGGAGTGGAGCGCCGTTCGGTTTTCTCTTCGCCTCAACTTCACCAGGACTGGTAGACAATGGAACAAAGGAATAGGGTCCGGTATGAACAATGGAGCAGCTGAATCGGAGTTGAAGTTGTATTTGAAGTCAAAATGGAGGTTAGTAACTGTCTATCTGTCTATCTGATGTCCAGAAGTGTCCAGAAGTGCTTGGTGCTCAATGTGATAATAGTATGAACTTTCTGTACCAAAAAGTAAAGATAAACATGATAAAAGTCACTATATAGTAAAGTTGGGTTGGAACTCGTAAAATGTCGCTCCTTCTCCGTCAGGCGACATCTTGTGAGTGTGTGAGTGTGTGTGTGTGTGAGAGTGTGTGTGTGTGTGCATGTATGAATGTACGCACGTGCGTGAACTGTAGACTTCAGAGGAGTTACACTGCTGGAGGTCTAGCTGGATAATGGTATTAGGTCTCTAAGAAGCCTTCAAAGCCCCCAGAAGAACCAATTCCCACTGAAGTTACACTGAGATACAGCCTTTAAATCAGCTGCTAAAACATAGCTGTAAATGCAGCCTTTAAAACATCACTCTACAACCTGGCACTCCAGCAGCCTCATACACTGTAATGGTCCTGTCACCATGTCAGTGCTAAAGCAGCAGTGATTTTAACTGCGTAGAAGCACTAAGTAAAACGTAAGCCAACTCTCCTCGGCTGTTTGTATCAAATCGGTAACGTTTCTCATGTTATCCACATGAGGGGGGCATCCCATCCACATGCATTAGAATAGAGCAGGATGTTAAGCCGGCTGTAGAGACAGCACTGGGCTAATTACAGGGAGGAGGAGGAAAGGCAGACAGGCAGACAGACAAGCAGACAGAAAGACGGACAGACAAATAGACACTCATCTCTTCTGATATTCTGAGTATTGCCTCTGCAGAATTCTTAAAACGTCTCCACTGACTCTCTCGCTGCTTATTGAGTCTTTGAGGGTGCCTGCCACTACTCCTGTGGTGTGTGTGTGTGTGTGTGTGTGTGTGTGTGTGTGTGTGTGTGTGTGTGTGTGTGTGTGTGAGAGAGACGACCTGGAGACCCAGCACATATGGCACATAGTGTTGTTTGTTGTTCCAGAACACAGCACTACACTCAATTAGACATTTCCTGAGTAGGAACACGCTCAAGCGCAAGCACGCACACACACACACACACACACTCCACCCAACCGAGAGGACACAGGTCCTACACCTGCAGGATCATCATCCTGATCCTCATCTCTGACTGTGAGAGAAGCCTTCATTCTTTTAATTGCTTAATATAATCTGCAAGGGTTTACCAATTAATTCCACTGCAGAACTCCAATTATCCTTATGAAGTTCTACAGCCTTCTCTCTCTCCACAACTTTTATCCCCCCCCTCTCTCTTTCTCTGATCCACCCTGTTTGTGAACTCTGAGGTTGCTGCCTGCCAGTATCTAGGTGTTATTGCTGTGGCTTAGTGGTGTATTGCTGTACTAGCTGTGGTCGATGCCATTCTCCTCTGATCCATATTCAAATACCAGGGATTTATGGCTAGCCATGTTTTTAACCTCTTTCCGCTGACATCTGAGAATTTAAAACAACTTTCCCGGGCACAGGCACAGCCCAGACACACATGCATACTGTACTGACTTAGTTTGAATGCCATACAGAAAAAAGGACTAACATAGCGATAGTGACTGCTTGGATCCAAAGACTGGACGGAGGAGAGCAGGAGAGAGAGAGTGATAGATTTATGGGGAAGTAGATAGAGAAGAGAGGGGTGTCAGCATACTGTAGGTGCTGTCAGAACTGAACAATACATCCATATAAAGTTGATTCATGCAAATCGTTAAGGTTGTCAGCAGCTTACTGTTGACGGAATCTTTTATTCAGGGGTGGTAATTATTGAACATATTCAGCCTATATTCCTTATCATCTCTCCCACTGTTGTAAATTCACTACTGAAGGTGCCAACCAATATGTTGGAATATAAGCTCAATCCCCCTCAAACTGTATATTAAACAGGTGCTCAAACACCCCCCCCCCCCGGCAGGAGGCCCAGGTTATGTGGATTTCCCTCCCTATTGACTCTAATTCCACTCCGTCACCTCTCTGCGCATGGCTAAACAGCAGCAAATTAATTCCAGAGGTAGTGATGTGTGCAGAGTACTGCATGTAATAACACATATTAAAATTCCATAATTACAATCTAATTAGACAAGTAATAAAGTCTATTCACAGCTCGAATGCAGTGTTCTCTGTGCCAACAGCACACACAGGGTCATTTGAATACCATTAGCTCAACTCACGTTTCTCCCAGGAGACACCTGGGTTGCGGCATTGGGGTGGAGGGGGGCATGATGTCATGCTACCATGGCGACAGCAGCACACCTGACTGAGAACAGTAGTGCTGGTAGGCCTGTACTGGTATGTGGCTGGCTTTGAAGGGGAAATGGTTTTCTAACCCATTTGAGAAAGGTTGACCTTGGACTGTGATGTGATGGACTGTGATGGTTTACTGTGGATTCCCCTGTGTAATGTTCCCCATATATTCATAGAGTATATTTCAAACATCATAATCTAGCAATACTTTGTTTCTAGTATTCTTCTTGGGGAGAAAATGTTTCGATGAAAAGCATTAGCCTCTACTCTGCTCATGACAATATCCTCACAGTAATCTCAATATTTACTGCACTGCTACATGACTCATCAACTAAACTAGAGACTCCAATAATAGGCGTATTCACAGAACACCAATCCTTATACAGTCTCCACTAGCAACGTCATCGTCAGCATTCACCTCTATCTACTAGATGCCAGCTCTTTCCTTCCCCAAACAAATGTTCAAATAATGGACTGGTGCTGGCAGTGTGTATGAGGAGGATGAGGATGGAGGATCCACCTCGTCTTAAAGAGAGCTGTGTTTCCTCCTGTCAGCACTAAAATGCTAACACCTCCTGCAACATGTCCCAGATTTAGGTTATTTGCATAAAATGCCATCTTAAATTATTCACAGCTGCTGTCTTTGCTTCTCTGACTAATTATAGTTTGAGCTCCCGAGCTTTAGTTTTTCCTCGAGTTAGATAGAGAGAGAGAGAGGGCCCGCACATACACACACACCAGCATATACCCACAAGTACTGTAAAGACAAGAATGCACCTAAACACATACTGTATACAGTTATTTATAAATGGGGAAGTTTGGGTCCTGGATGTGGATTGGCTGAAAGCTGTGGTATATCAGACCGTATACCACAGGTATGACAAAAATATTGTTTTGCCTTGTCCATTCACCCTCTGAATGGCACACATACACAATACATGCATCAATTGTCTCAAGGCTTAAAAATCCTTCTTTAACCTGTCTCCTCCCCTTCATCTACACTGATTTGAAATGGATTTAATAAGTGACATCAATAAGGGGTCAGAGTTTTCACCTGGATTCACCTGGTCAGTCTACAGTACATCATGGAAAGAACAGGTGTCCTTAATGTTTTGTACACTCAGTGTAAATAGGACCATTCTGAACACACGCACACACACATACACACACACATACAGAGAGGTGGCCAAAAAAGCACAATACAAGTCAGGTCTACCCAGGTATCTTTTCTCACCTAATGTCTGTAGCTATTAGTGAATCAGTGAGCACTTCTAGACTTTACCCAAACATGTATCTTTCCTCTAATATATTAAAAAGATACTGAGGGGTTGGACATGAATTGCTAGTGGATTGATGAAAGCAGGTTTCTAATCTAGTAATGAATAGTCCTGCCCCAGCAGCACTGGGGCTTTTCCTCCTTATACTGCTTACTTCATTATCAACTCATCGGAGTTCAATAGTTGAACTTGACAATTCCTTAATTACTATTAGGTCTCTGTCCCTCTGAGCAAAAACAGCTTTCATTAGATCCCATCCTTCCTGACTCTCCCTCTTTCTCAACTGTGTGTGTGTGTGTGTGTGTGTGTGTGTGTGTGTGTGTGTGTGTGTGTGTGTGTCATACACAGTCAGATACAGCTGGAGGACATGAATCCTCATCTTCTGGAAAACACTGATAAACACGTCTCCTAAGATAATCACATTGCTCAGAGACACACACAGAGAGACTAAGAACTAACACACACATATATACACACACACACACACACACACACTCACACACACACACACACATACACACACACACACACACACACACACACACACACACACACACACACACACACACACACACACACACACACACACACACACACACACACACACACACACAACACACACACACACACACAAACATGCATGTCATAATGTTTGTATGTTTTAGGGAAAAATGGCTAACAACCATCAATCTAATCCCTTCACGGTCTCACAGTAAATCATTCTAATGTTGGATTGGTTGGTTCTTTACAGCTTTTCACAGTGAATATCACCACCTTCTCTTTCACATCATCTCATCATGCAAAGGTTTGAAAGGTGTTCACTGTAAAGTGAGTCTCTCACATTGCATTTTCACCAACACCTCACACAAAAGAAGATGATAGTTTCAAAACTTCTCCATTCTCCCTAAGGACTCATTATTCCACAACCAAGAGCGATGGGATCTGATAAGTTTACAGGGCACGCAGGGAAAACACACGACACACACATCACGTGTGTCTAGCAAGTTCAGCCCAAGTCCAACTCCAAGAAGAAAATGATTGCCCTTTATTCTCAACTCCAGACAGAGCTAATCTCTCACTATTTTCTGTGGTGTGACCCAGGGAACTTTTCAACTGAATACGTTTTTATACATGAACATATTCTAGTGCCCACCCAACAGGCTTTCTATTGCAGGAGAGCAGCATTAGTGTAAAATATTAAACCTCAGTGCTGAAGAGAGAGAGAATTATAGTGGCGATATGGGGAGATAAAGAAGGATTTTGTCAAGTGAACATTAAAAAATAGATAACTTAAGGAAAAGGGAAAACAAGCCATGTGACTGAAAACACAACAGTGAATAGCCATGAATCAACCTGTTTACCATCACTGATGTGTTGCATTATTTTATACATAAAACTGAATCAAACAATGACTAATGTTTGAGTTACGACTAGACTCACTGTGCCTGAGTGTGTTAACTTATCATAGTCAACAGTGTGTGTGTGTGTGTGTGTGTGTTTGTGTGTGTGTGTGTGTGTGTGTGTGTGTGTGTGTGTGTGTGTGTGCGTGTGTGTGTGAGGTTGTTTGGCTTCATTTTTCAGCTGAATTCTCAGTAACTCAGTGCGCAGCTGAGGTCCTTGGCTGTTTGGCTGTGTGTGTGGAATCTCACTGGGGCCCTGGTTGAGCTCCAATCAGGACTGAGGTCAGTCTGTTGGCTTGGGGAGAATACTGCATACTCACAGAGAGAAACTGACCAATAAAAGACCATCAAGCTGAGAGGCTGTTTAAAGGAACTCCTCAATCCATCAACCAAAAAGCTGGGCTATTCGGACACTATTCTGACATATGTATGGCTTGATAATCAGTTTGGTCCGTTTTAGGCAGTAACAGTAAGAAGACTCCATTAACTTCTCTGGAAAGGGAAAGTTGATCCAGGTCTGTGGGAAGAGAGGTCTGACTCCCACCATGGCTGTGCTTCCTTTCTGGATACTAATATCGGACCATTCTGTCACTGTGTCACTGCGTGGGAGACAGAACTTTAAATGTCCTGTCCCTCGATGAATGAAGATGTAAATTCCTACTCTTCTCTATGTGTCACACACACACACAGGCACAAAGGCAAGCATGCACACACATCCTTTCACTTAGACTGTTTAGGGTGAGCAGGCACGTCCCTGTTGCCCATGTCCTTGTCACACTGGGGGTGACAAATGTGTTTGGTTTTGGTCTCTCTCTGGTTTTTCCACAGTTCAGGATGTGGAACCTCTGTCTGTACTGACCGTTTCCCATGCTGGAAGGAGGATGAGCCATGTAACACACAATGGCACCCACCACCACCTAAAAAACTCACCTCCCTTAACATTACATTATGATGGGAGAAACCCCCTTTAAACCCCTTTCCCAGGCAACAGATATTCCCCTTTGTTGTCGATTCTGCCTGTCTGCTACCACCATGTGATCTTTGGCACTGTGTCTCTGTGCAGACCTGTGTCAACAGACAGCCTGATTCAAACAGACAAGGTGTCAGAGGTTCCAAATAAAGCATGACACCAAGACATCACAGCTCAAGATGAGGAAGGAGGGAGGAGACAGAGGAGAGGAGAGGGAATAACAGCGAGAGAGAGGAAGAGTGAGAGAGAGGAAGAGAGAAAAATAGAGATTCAAAGAGAGAGATATAAGAAGAAGTTGGTGAGGGGGAGAGAACAAAAGGCTGTGGAAAAGAGAGAGGCATAAGAAGAAGTTGGTGAGGGAGAGAGAACAAAAGGCTGTGGAAAAGAGAGAGATATAAGAAGAAGTTGGTGAGGGAGAGAGAACAAAAGGCTGTGGAAAAGAGAGAGACATAAGAAGAAGTTGGTGAGGGAGAGAGAACAAAAGGCTGTGGAAAAGAGAGAGACATAAGAAGAAGTTGGTGAGGGAGAGAGAACAAAAGGCTGTGGAAAAGAGAGAGACATAAGAAGAAGTTGGTGAGGGAGAGAGAACAAAAGGCTGTGGAAAAGAGAGAGACATAAGAAGAAGTTGGTGAGGGAGAGAGAACAAAAGGCTGTGGAAAAGAGAGAGATATAAGAAGAAGTTGGTGAGGGAGAGAGAACAAAAGGCTGTGGAAAAGAGAGAGACATAAGAAGAAGTTGGTGAGGGAGAGAGAACAAAAGGCTGTGGAAAAGAGAGAGATATAAGAAGAAGTTGGTGAGGGAGAGAGAACAAAAGGCTGTGGAAAAGAGAGAGATATAAGAAGAAGTTGGTGAGGGAGAGAGAACAAAAGGCTGTGGAAAAGAGAGAGATATAAGAAGAAGTTGGTGAGGGAGAGAGAACAAAAGGCTGTGGAAAAGAGAGAGGCATAAGAAGAAGTTGGTGAGGGAGAGAGAACAAAAGGCTGTGGAAAAGAGAGAGACATAAGAAGAAGTTGGTGAGGGAGAGAGAACAAAAGGCTGTGGAAAAGAGAGAGATATAAGAAGAAGTTGGTGAGGGAGAGAGAACAAAAGGCTGTGGAAAAGAGAGAGATATAAGAAGAAGTTGGTGAGGGAGAAAGAACAAAAGGCTGTGGAAAAGAGAGAGACATAAGAAGAAGTTGGTGAGGGAGAGAGAACAAAAGGCTGTGGAAAAGAGAGAGACATAAGAAGAAGTTGGTGAGGGAGAGAGAACAAAAGGCTGTGGAAAAGAGAGAGATATAAGAAGAAGTTGGTGAGGGAGAGAGAACAAAAGGCTGTGGAAAAGAGAGAGGCATAAGAAGAAGTTGGTGATGGAGAGAGAACAAAAGGCTGTGGAAAAGAGAGAGATATAAGAAGAAGTTGGTGAGGGAGAGAGAACAAAAGGCTGTGGAAAAGAGAGAGATATAAGAAGAAGTTGGTGAGGGAGAGAGAACAAAAGGCTGTGGAAAAGAGAGAGGCATAAGAAGTTGGTGAGGGAGAGAGAACAAAAGGCTGTGGAAAAGAGAGAGATATAAGAAGAAGTTGGTGAGGGAGAGAGAACAAAAGGCTGTGGAAAAGAGAGAGACATAAGAAGAAGTTGGTGAGGGAGAGAGAACAAAAGGCTGTGGAAAAGAGAGAGACATAAGAAGAAGTTGGTGAGGGAGAGAGAACAAAAGGCTGTGGAAAAGAGAGAGACATAAGAAGAAGTTGGTGAGGGAGAGAGAACAAAAGGCTGTGGAAAAGAGAGAGGCATAAGAAGAAGTTGGTGAGGGAGAGAGAACAAAAGGCTGTGGAAAAGAGAGATATAAGAAGAAGTTGGTGAGGGAGAGAGAACGAAAGGCTGTGGAAAAGAGAGAGATTTAAGAAGAAGTTGGTGAGGGAGAGAGAACAAAAGGCTGTGGAAAAGAGAGAGACATAAGAAGAAGTTGGTGAGGGAGAGAGAACAAAAGGCTGTGGAAAAGAGAGAGATATAAGAAGAAGTTGGTGAGGGAGAGAACAAAAGGCTTTGGAAAAGAGAGAGATATAAGAAGAAGTTGGTGAGGGAGAGAGAACAAAAGGCTGTGGAAAAGAGAGAGATATAAGAAGAAGTTGGTGAGGGAGAGAGAACAAAAGGCTGTGGAAAAGAGAGAGATATAAGAAGAAGTTGGTGAGGGAGAGAGAACAAAAGGCTGTGGAAAAGAGAGAGACATAAGAAGAAGTTGGTGAGGGAGAGAGAACAAAAGGCTGTGGAAAAGAGAGAGGCATAAGAAGAAGTTGGTGAGGGAGAGAGAACAAAAGGCTGTGGAAAAGAGAGAGATATAAGAAGAAGTTTGTGAGGGAGAGAGAACAAAAGGCTGTGGAAAAGAGAGAGACATAAGAAGAAGTTGGTGAGGGAGAGAGAACAAAAGGCTGTGGAAAAGAGAGAGATATAAGAAGAAGTTGGTGAGGGAGAGAGAACAAAAGGCTGTGGAAAAGAGAGAGACATAAGAAGAAGTTGGTGAGGGAGAGAGAACAAAAGGCTGTGGAAAAGAGAGAGATATAAGAAGAAGTTGGTGAGGGAGAGAGAACAAAAGGCTGTGGAAAAGAGAGAGATATAAGAAGAAGTTGGTGAGGGAGAGAGAACAAAAGGCTGTGGAAAAGAGAGAGATATAAGAAGAAGTTGGTGAGGGAGAGAGAACAAAAGGCTGTGGAAAAGAGAGAGAAATAAGAAGAAGTTGGTGAGGGAGAGAGAACAAAAGGCTGTGGAAAAGAGAGAGACATAAGAAGAAGTTGGTGAGGGAGAGAGAACAAAAGGCTGTGGAAAAGAGAGAGACATAAGAAGAAGTTGGTGAGGGAGAGAGAACAAAAGGCTGTGGAAAAGAGAGAGACATAAGAAGAAGTTGGTGAGGGAGAGAGAACAAAAGGCTGTGGAAAAGAGAGAGGGAAGGAGGAAGAGGGAAGGACAAAATACAGAGCATTCAGAAAGTACTCAGACCCCTTGACTTTTTCCACATTTTTGTTACGTTACAGCTTTGTTCTAAAACATCAATCTACACACAAAACCCCATAATAACAAAGTAAAAACTGTTTTTTAGATACCGAAAAATCTTATTTATGTAAGTATTCAGACCATTTACTATGAGACTCGAAATTGAGCTCAGGTGCATCCTGTTTCCATTGATCCTCCTTTCGATGTTTCTACAACTTGATTGGAGTCATCCTGTGGTAAATTAAATTGATTGGACATGATTTGGAAAGGCACACACCTGTCACATATAAGGTCCCACAGTTGACAGTGCATGTCCGAGCAAAAACCAAGCCATGAGGTTGAAGGAATTGTCCGTAGAGATCCGAGATAGGATTGTGTCGAGGCACCGATCTCAGGAGGGGAACCAAAACAATTCTGCAGCTTTGAAAGTACCCAAGAACACAGTGGCCTCCATCATTCTTAAATGGAAGAAGTTTGGAATCACTAAAACTCTTCCTAGAGTTGGCCGCCAGTCCAAACTGAGCAATTGGGGAGATCAGGAAGATGACCAAGAACACGATGGTCACTCTGACAGAGCTCCAGGGTGGCAATGTGAGTAGTCTGGGTAGCCATTTGACTAGATGTTCAGGAGTCTTATGGGTTGGTGTAGAATTTGTTTAGAAGCCTCTTGGACCTAGACTTGGCACTCCGGTACCACTTGCCGTGTGGTAGCAGAGAGAACAGTCTATGACTAGGGTGGCTGGAGTCTTTGATAATTTTTAGGGCCTTCCTCTGACACTGCCTGGTATAGAGATCCTGAATGGCAGGGAGCTTGGCCCCAGTGATGTACTGGGCGGTTCGCACTACCCTCTGTAGTGCCTGGCGGTCGGAGGCCGAGCAGTTGCAATACCAGGCAGTAATGCAACCACTCAGGATGCTATCGATGGTGCAGCTGTAGAACCTTTTGAGGATCTGAGGACCCATGCCAAATCTTTTCAGTCTCCTGAGGGGGAATAGGTTTTGTCGTGCCAGCTTCACGACTGTCATGGTGTGCTTGGACCATGTTAGTTTGTTGGTGATGTGGACACCAAGGAACTTGAAGCTCTCAACCTGCTCCATCGCAGCCCCGTCGATGAGGATGGGGGCATGCTCGGTGCTCCTTTTCCTGTAGTCCACAATCATCTCCTTTATCTTGATCACGTTGAGGGAGAGGTTGTTGTCCTGGCACCACATGGCCAAGTCTCTGACCTCCTCCTTATAGTCTCTCGTTGTTGTCAGTTATCAGTCCTACCACAAATTGAATGATGGTGTTGGAGTCGTGCCGGGCCGTGCAGTCATGAGTGAACAGGGAGTACAGGAGGGGGCTGAGCACGCACCCCTGAGGTGCCCCTGTGTTGACGATCAGCGTGGCGGATGTTGCTGTTGCCTACCCTTACCACCTGGGGGCGGACCGTCAGGCAGTCCAGGATCCAGTTGCAGAGGGAGGTGTTTAGTCCCAGGGTCCATGTTGAACGTGTTGAAAGCTGAGCTGTAGTCAATGAATAGCACTGTTACATAGGGGTTCCTTTTGTCCAAGTGTGAAAGGGCAGTGTTGAATGCAATAGAGATCTATCATCTGTGGATTTGTTGGGGCAGAATGCAAATTGAAGTAGGTCTAGGGTTTCTGGGATGATGGTGTTGATGTGAGCCATGACCAGTCTTTCAAAGCACTTCATGGCTACAGACGTGAGTGCTACGGGTCGGTAGTCATTTAGGCTGCTTAAAACATGTTGGTATTACGGACTCGGACAGGGAGAGGGAAATGTCAATGAAGACACTTCCTAGTTGGTCAGCGCATGCTCGCAGTGCACGTCCTGGTAATCCGTCTGGCCATGCGGCCTTGTGAATGTTGACCTGTCTATTGTATTTTGTGTAAATTGAGGATAATATTTGTTTTTATTTAATCCATTTTAAAATAAGGCTGTAAACGTGAAAAAATTTGGAAAAAGTCAAGGGGTCTGAATACTTTCTGAATACACTGTATATATAGAAAAAATAGAGAGAGATTTTGCAACAGAGGTAATGAGTCACACGTTGATTTGTTCCCTCTCTTCTTCTCCTCCGTGACAGATGGGAGAGGTGTGACTCCTCAAACACAGGCAACACCTTAATACTAGAACACACACACTGATGCACACTTAAACACACACTAGAACACACACTCGAACACACACTCGAACACACTGATGCACACCATACTCATGCCAGTGCAGCCACATCATCACACACCATGCTATCAATAGAATCTTAATAATAACAGAATCTTAATAATAAAATAATCTTAATAATAACAGCATTTTAATACTAATTGAATCCTAAAAATATCAGAATCTTAATAACATAATTTTAAAACTAATTGAATCCTAATAATAATCAGAATCTTAATAATAAAATAATCTTAATAATAAAATAATCTCAAAAGTAACAGAATCTTAATAATAACAGAATTTTAATACTAACAGAATATTAAATATATCAGAATCTTCATAAAAACAGAATCTGAATAGTGACAGCATCTTCATAATTACAGTAAGCTTGGTGAATGGTTGGAGTGTGAGTCTTGTCTTAGTGTGATATTATAGACCAGGTTCATTCAGCAAGGAGCAGTCCTCTCTTGCAGAGCATATTCACTTCCAGGCTACGGTCCTAGTCCAATTACCTAGGTGGAGAAACCTGTACACTCTGTGTGTGTGTGTGTGTGTGTGTGTGTGTGTGCATCATATCCATGGGCGTGTGTGTGCGTGCCTTCATGTGTTCATGACTTCATGTGTGTGTGTGTGTGTGTGTGTGTGTGTGTGTGTGTGGGGGGGGGGGGGGGGGTGTAATACAGTAATGTCCCTGTGTCCCAGCCTAATTACTGAGCAGAATATGACCACTCAGGGGAGATCCCTGCTCACCTCCCTAAATAATAGCTCCAATAGCCAGTGAATAAGGCTCTCTGTAATTGGAAGGGGAACACCATTGCCTAACCACTAAATATGTGCTGAATCTATCAAACGTATGCTGTAGACTCCCATAACCACATGTCTGGTGTAATGTTTTTCTGGATACAAAGGAATGTGTGTGTGTATATGTGTCCATGTGTGTGTGTGTCCATGCTTGTGTGTACATGTGTATTTTATGTATTTTATGTTATTGACTAACGTAATCTCTGTGGAAGCTATAGCCGATAGACAAATAGATAAATGCACTGTTCATGGTTCCCTGTTGTACATTGACATTTACAGACAGATCAATAATACTACAGTGGTGTCAGACGGATACATCCTCACACAGCACCGAACACTGTCATCAGAAGCAGTGAACATTCCATCCAGTCACACACGGTCTGGTATGAGCAGAGTCCTGGCTCTGATTAAAGGCCTTTCTGATCACAGCAGGGCTTCTGTCCCTGATGTTGGAGCCTTCTGCCCTGACACACACACACACACACACACACACACACACACACACACACACACACACACACACACACACACACACACACACACACACACACACACACACACACACACACACACACACACACAACCTTTAAATGCCAGCCATTGCATCTACCACTGCTGCATGGACCAGTGCATACATACAGACAGAGCGAGAGAGGATGGAAACTGTCTGTTAACATTCATCATGGATGTTTACAAACCATATTAGTGTGCAAGACCTCTTTATTATCACTCTTCCTCTACAGCAGATTATACAGTGTGTAACCCCAAAATAGGGAACTAGCAGAGAAATTCACTGGGTCCACACCCACTCCTCTTCACCCATCTCTTTCACTGTCTCTCTTATTCAGGAATGAATGGCTTTTACTGTCCTGACTTCTTTCATTGGGCAGCACATAATACCCTCCTCCCGGGAGCTGACCGAAGGATGAGAGGAGGGGGAGGGGGAAAGGGAGCAAGGGAAGGAGGGAGGGTGGGCTAGGGACGGAGAGTGAGGATGGGAGAGTGCTACACCAGGCAACATCATAGTAACAAATGAATGAATCAACTCTTACCTGGTTTGGAGCAATGCAGCAGAGGAGGAACATATTAAAAAGAGAGAGAGAAAAGAGTCAGTAAGAAATATATCAAATAGCATCATAACTACATGAATACATGAACAAATACATAAGTTTATGAACAATCCACTCTGCATATTTCCCACGACCGTCGAGCATCTGCATCCATGTACAGTGAATTTGGAAGTACTCCGACCCTTTGACCATTTCAACATGTTGTTACGTTACAGCCTTACTCTAAAATCGATTCAATCGTTTTTTTCCCTTATCAATCTACACACAATACCCCATAATGGCAAAGCAAATAGAGGTTTTTAGAAATGTTTCCAAACGTATTAAAAACAAAAAAACTTAAATATTACATTTACGTTAGTATTCAGACCCTTTACTCAGTCAGTACTTTGTGGAAGCACCTTTTGCAGCGATTACAGCCTCAAGTCTTCTTGGGTATGACGCTGCAAGCTTGGCATACCTTTATTTTGGGGAGTTTCTCCCATTCTTTTCTGCAGATCCTCTCAAGCTCTGTCAGGTTGGATGGGGAGCGTCGCTGCACAGCTATTTTCAGGTCTCTCGAAGAGATGTTTGATTGGGTTCAAGTCCAGGCTGTGGCAGGGCCACTCAAGGACATTCAGAGACTTGTCCCAAAGCCACTCCTGTGTTTTCTTGGCTGTGTGCTTAGGGTCGTTGTCCTGTTGGAAGGTGAACCTTCACCCCTGATTAAGTTCCTGAGCACTCTGGGCCAGATTTTCATCAAGGAGCTCTCTATAATTTGCTCCGTTCATCTTTCCCTCGATCTTGAATAGTCTCCCAGTCTTGCCGAAGAAAAACATCCCCACAACATGATGCTGCCACCACCATGCTTCACCGTAGGGATGGTGCCAGGTTTCCTCCAGACGTGACGCTTGGCATTCAGGCCAAAGAGTTCAATCTTGGTTTCATCAGACCAGAGAATCTTGTTTCTCATGCTCTGAGTCGTTAGGTGGATTTTGGAAAACTCCTAGCAGGCTGTCATTTGCCTTTTACTAAAGAGTGGCTTCCATCTGGCCACTCTACCATAAAGGCCTGATTGGTGGAGTGCTGCAGAGATGGTTGTCCTTCAGGAAGGTTCTCCCATTGCCACAGAGGCACTCTGCAGCTCTATCAGAGTGACCACCGCCTTCTTGGTCACCTCCCTCACCAAGGACCTTTCTCCCCCAATTGCTCAGTTTGGCCGTGCGGCCAACTCTAGATAGAGTATTGGTGGTTCAAAACTTCTTCAATTTAAGAATGATGGCGGCCACTGTGGTCTTGGGTATCTTGAATGCTGCATAAATGTTTTGGTACCCTTCCCCAGATCTCGACATAATCCTGACCAGGAGCTCTACGGACAATTCCTTTGACCTCATCGCTTGGTTTTTCCTCTGACATGCAATGTCAACTGTGGGACCTTATACAGAGAGGTGTGTGCCATTCCAAATCATGTCCAATCAATTGAATTTACCACAGGTGGACTACAATCAAGTTGTA